>NC_081182.1:64974706-65263597 GCF_029867415.1 Vicia villosa
TGGCCATATTTTCCAAATGGTGAATGCAATGACCATGGGATCAATTGCATTTGAAAGATAATTGAATTTCCTTCAAAATGAGCTTTGGTTGACATTTTTTGGATGAAGGATGAGAGAGTTATGATCAGTCAAAGTTGAGTTGACTTTTCAGGCAAAAACCCTAATTTTGAATCTTAGGGTTTTGTTGATTTTTGATCTTTCCTTGATGAATTGTGATCACCCAATGATCAAATGTTGAATCCTTTGACAAAATATGGACTTTGGCAAAAAATTTCATTTTTGACTGTCAGTTGACTTTTTTGGTCAAACGGGTCGTCTGTTGACTGTTTGAGCTGCTGACGGTGCGTCTGAGTGAATTGAAGTTTGAAAATTTGTATGATGGTACTTTGAGATGTATGGATGTATATGAAATCCATTTGAGCTCCCAAAACTTGTTGCTCCTGTTAAAACAAGAAAAACCCTGATTAGGGACTGTCTGTATAGGAGGCAGTTAAGCGTACCTGATTTTTGTGCAGTGTTGAGTTTCTGCTAATCATGTGATATTCAGAAGACTTCTAACACAAAAATCTTGGAAATTTGAATTGTGAATGATTGATTTGATTGATTGTACAAATCACTGAGAATTGTACTGTCTGCAGTTTGTCTGTCAACCGACTGTTCGTGTACTGAAGCAGCAGTTAAAGTGAAAAATCAACTGTCAAAGTTAATTTTCTTTTTTGTTGTTATTTTTGTTTTTGTTTGGTGTGAAGCATGAAAATTTATTTACATGACTTGTTAGAAAACAGAAACATAATAAATAACTGATATTTACGGTATGCGGGCAAAATTACCGATAATAACCTGAAGATTGTTAAATGCACAGAAATAGAAATATTTGACTGGCAGAAACACACAAAATATTATCTTAGTAATTAAGCAATATTATGACAAATAGTACAATATTTAATACTGACAGCATAAATATTACATACTATTGAACAGTACGACGAGTAGACGGTACGTTTAAGAAAATAAGAAACACGTCAAACTTTAAAAATGACGGTTGATGAACCATGCTATGATCAATAACATGTAGATGATTGGGAGCATAACCATTGCAGGTCCACACTCCTCAGGACTGTGCAGGCAGAAGAAAGTCATGATCACCGTAGCAATGGTGATGACTGTAAGAAACAGTGTCTCTATCCATTTTGCCATTCTTGCTAGGGAAGAAGAGAAAATAGATATGAGATGGGAATTTGAAAGATGAGTTGGAATTTGATGTGAGATTTTATGAAAGAAAATGAGAGGTATTTATAGAATGGAAAGAAGGAAAGAGACGTTGGGGAATGATGTGATTCCGTACAAATGGAAATTTTGAGTGGAAGTGAGATTTGAAAGAAAGTGTATGATATTGTTGGGAAAAGAGAGATGTGTAGAATAAAGTTGAGATTTGAATTGGAAAGAAGAGATTTGAAAAGATTTTGAAAATAATGGAATATAGTACAAAAGTTAGTGGGAAACCAAAAACAATTGTTACCAGTACAGTGTGAGTTTCTTGCTTTTGCGCCTGCAAAAAAAAATTTAACCCTGCATGAACTGTGTTAGTACTATTTATCTGTAAAATAAATAAATAGTATTTGTGAAGTAAAGAACAGTATTTGGCGTTTGCGTAAGAATAAATTCCACTGTAAGCTAAGCTACTGTATAAGAAAAGTTTCTGAAATTTAAGTACTTCATATGCTAGGATATTTGAAATAAAAATCCATGATTATATGAAACTCTTAATTTTCAGATTGGAGTTTTCTTGAAAAAAGATGTGGGCAAATTTTGGGGTATAACACTTACGCAAATTCAAAGTAATAAAGTCATACCTGACTACTCTCTCATGATGATAAATTTCTGGCTTTTTATGATCTCACCATGTAGGGCATAGCTTACAGGATCCCGAGTGCTTATTGTGTAATGTCGCTTCTTTTCCGGTTCGTATGTACCAGCTTTCAATCTCGGTCCGGTGTCATCAAGTTGCGTCCAACTATATTTTTTTCAGTTGTATCAACTTTCAGGGATGCCTTTTTGGTGCAAGATTGGGTTGTCTCGTTCATTCTTTCCTTACTACTCCATCAATCATTCAATAAATCTCATCAATCTATAACACTGGAAGGTCAACATTAAACAGAATTAACTAAACAAACAAGGATAACTGAAAGTAAAAACTAAAAACAATAGAAACAAAAATAACTGAAAACAATAAAAATCTCCCCCACACTTGAACCAAACATTGACCTCAATGTTTAAATTCAAGATTCAAGAGAGAACTTACAGTGCTCTACTGCGGAGGAGGAGGGAACTGAAGCATCAAATGTCGCATCATGTGGTGAATGTTATCCAACATTGCACCCTGACGCGCTTGTTCATTGCCTTGGCGAACTTGTTCCACTCCTTGCCGTGTTTGTTCAGCACGGAGATCCCCGAACTCCGTCTGAATCCACAACCACTCTTCTTGGTTCATGGATGAAAACCGGTCACCCCCGTGGGGCCGCTCCTAGGGTTGTGCACCCATATCCGCATGAGTTTGCTCTTCTTGTTGATTCTCCTCATCCATATTATCTTCTTCCTCCTCATCACCTATTTCATCTTCCTCCTCCTCACGAATTTGTCTACCCAAAGATATATACACCCAATTGTCCCTTTCCATAATTGAAACTCTGGCAGGATTGGGGAGTGTTAGAATAACACGTTTCTTCCATACCAGACCATACTGTGTACCCTGCACTCGAATCATGCCTTGATTGACAAGGGCATTCATGTCTAACTTTTGCATACCGGTAACAAGTACATCATTAAGTGTCTCCGGGTTATAGCCTAAATGTCTGGCTATTTGGGTGATCATACCTGTAACACCCCTCTAATAACCCGCGGCAATAGAATAAATATTAATCAGAGTTAACATGCAAGAGGTGTCACAATTCATAATTAAAGAAAATACACGTTCGGTACATGTCATGCATTCACTGAAAACATCTGTAATTATAACTCAATAAACAAACCATGTCTACACAGCGGAATTAAAATCATCAAGTCAACACCCATCATTAATGTATCAGACTTTAACAACAAAACAAATAGAGTTATAATCGAACTCTAAAAACAACGCGTTCCCAGTGTTACATCTACCAGAGCATGACATCGACATAATACTAAAAACCGACTTATGAGCTAATCCTCACCAAGTCGCGCCGCTATCCTCAATCTGAAAATGACAACAAGTAAGGGTGAGTCTCATCACAGTTAACCAATGTTATTGCATCATAAATAATAACATATCATAGTGATATCATTCACCAACTGTTTCATATTCAGACAAATCATAGTTCACACATCCACAGATAAACAGACAAGTCATCTTAAAACATACACCATCATGTTATAAGCAAATCATGCACATGTATGAAACTGACACTATGCATGTGGTACCAAACATCACCAGTGGACATCATCCACCGACCGATCTATCATCATCCAGATACGGCCCTGCCAGCACAGATTCCACACAATGGGAATCCTGCCCTTCACTGCATCCTCTCATCTTTAGGATACAACCCTCATACTATGACTATGAATGCATGCAACATATATATAACATACCATCATCATCACACAATGAGTAGCCTCGTCTATACTCTTATATCATCATTCATCATCATCTTCAACAAGTATGTTCATATATATATAAATTAGATTGCATCATTCAAATAATCATATAATAATAAATCATACAGACATACCAGCTCGAAAGTTACACGCTATTAACCTTCCAAAAATCACAAAACAGCAAAATCTGTCAATCACGCTGGCCATACGCGTACCATACGCGTACCAACAGGGCCAGAACTTCACAAAAACACGCCCCATACGCGTATCATACGCGTACAGGCAGAAGCACAACTTCAGACAAAACATACACACCATACGCGTATCATACGCGTATGGACAGAACCATATTTCCACACAAAGCAACATCATACGCGTATCATACGCGTATCAGCAGAAGGGCACATTCTAATGCACCATGGGGAGCGTACCATACGCGTACCACACCCCCCCATACGCGTATCATACGCGTACCATACGTGAATGGACAGCAGTTCACAGAAACTTGCAACTTACCATTCATCTTCCTCGCGATTTCACCTGCACAGTCTGCGATTTGGGTCTAAAAACCAGAAAATTCATCTCATAACAGCATACGAATTCACCCAGAAACTACAGTATATGATCCAATAATCAATTTCGTTCATCATACTCTAGATCTACTCAGTTATTAGGGATTTATCAGTCCAAAATTTCAATCCAAAAGATGAACACAACACAGAACATGGAAACCATTGATAAAAACAATACTACCAATCTATACTATTACCTATAACACGATAATAGAGATTAAATGGAGAGTCTCCCCTTACCTTAGACAATTGTTCTTGATCCTTGGTCTCTCCCTCTACAGTTCTCCTTCTCGTTCTTCGTGTTCTCAACCCTCTGTTCTTTCACGTTCTTCCTTTCTTCCCAATTCCAATTGTTTTATGAAAAATAATAATAATTTAGTAAAAGGATTTGTAAAATCACCCTCCCCCTTTTACTATTTACTCATATGGCCCAAATACCATAAACCATTATTTCCATTATTTTCCACAAATTCTTAATAATTCTAATTATTAATTCAATGTTCCAATTAAATTAATATTCAAATTATACGGGTGTTACAACTCTCCCCCACTAAAAGAGTTTTCGTCCTCGAAAACATACCTCAGGTAAAAAGTTCTGGATAAGAGTCCTTCATCTGACTCTCTAGCTCCCAGGTAACATTGCCTTCAGCTGGTCCTCCCCAAGCTACTCTGACCAAAGCTATTTCCTTGCCTCGCAATTGCTTCAGCCTTCGGTCCTCTATCCTCACAGGTAAAGTCTCAACCGTCAAGTTATCTTTCACTTGTACATCATCTACTTGGATCACATGGGAAGGATCCGAAATGTACTTCCTCAACTGAGATACATGAAACACATCATGCAAATTTGCAAGCATCGGCGGTAGTGCGATACGATAAGCCACTTCTCCCACTCTTTCAGAAATTTGGAATGGCCCAATAAAACGCGGAGTCAACTTCTTTGACTTCAATGCTCGACCAATCCCCGTCATAGGAGTAACTCTCATAAACACATGATCTCCCTCTTGAAACTCAAGTGTTTTCCTCCTTTTGTCGTGATAACTCTTCTGACGATTCTGAGAAGCCTTCATCTTCTCCTGAATCATCTTAATCTTCTCTGTAGTCTGTTGTACAATTTCTGGACCAATCACAGCACTCTCACCAGATTCGTACCAACACAACGGCGTCCTACACCTCCTACCATACAAAGCCTCAAACGGAGCCATACCGATACTCGAATGATAACTGTTGTTGTAGGTAAACTCAATTAAAGGCAGATAACTATCCCAAGCACCTCCTTTTTCCAACACACAAGCTCGCAACAAATCCTCTAACGACTGAATTGTCCTCTCAGTCTGTCCATCAGTCTGCGGATGATAAGCAGAACTCAGTCTCAGCTTAGTACCTAAAGCTTTCTGCAAACCTTCCCAGAACTTAGACGTAAACCGCGGATCTCTGTCTGACACGATACTTGAAGGAATACCATGCAGACTCACTATCTTCTCAATATACAATTGAGCCAGCTTTTCCATCGGATAATCCATTCTCACCGGTATAAAATGTGCAGACTTCGTCAACCTGTCTACCACGACCCAGATAGCTTCACAATTTCTGACAGTTCTCGGCAAACCAGACACAAAATCCATTGAGATGTTGTCCCACTTCCACTCAGGAATAAACATCGGTTGCATCAACCCAGACGGTTTCTGATGCTCGACCTTTGACTTCTGGCAAGTCAAACAAGAATACACAAACTCAGCAATTTCCTTCTTCATTCCCGGCCACCAAAACAACTTCCTCAAATCATGGTACATCTTGGTAGCACCAGGATGAATACTCAATCCACTACGGTGTCCTTCTTCCAAAATACGCTTTCGGAGTTCATCACTATCGGGAACACAAACTCGGTCACCAAACTTCAGTATACCATTCTCGTCGACTTTGAACTCACTACTCTTGCCTTGATTAACCAAGGTCAACTTATCAATCAATTCCACATCCACTTTCTGACCTTCTCTGATTTCTTCAAGGATACCACTAGTCAGCTTCAGCATACCTAATTTGACACTAGTAGGAGTACCTTCACATACTAAACTCAAGTCTCTGAATTGTTCAATCAAATCCAATTCCTTCACCATTAGCATAGACATATGCAAAGTCTTCCTACTCAAAGCGTCAGCAACCACGTTTGCCTTACCCGGATGGTAACTCAAACCAAAATCATAATCCTACAGAAATTCTAACCACCTTCTCTGCCTCATGTTCAACTCTTTCTGATCAAAGAGATACTTCAGGCTCTTATGATCACTGAACACTTCAAATCTCGAGCCATACAAATAGTGTCGCCACAACTTCAAAACAAAAACCACAGCTGCCAACTCCAAATCATGAGTCGGATAATTCCTCTCATGCACTTTGAGTTGTCTCGACGCATAAGCGACCACTTGTTGACTCTGCATTAATACACCACCTAAACCCATTAGTGACGCATCACAATAAACCACAAATGATTCTGTCGGGTTCGGCAAAATCAAAATAGGAGCACTAGTCAACCTCCTCTTCAGCTCTTGGAATCCTTCCCCACACTTTGCATCCCAAATAAAAGCTTGTCCCTTCCTGGTTAATTTAGTTAACAGTAATGCTAACTTTGAAAACCCTTCAATGAATTTTCTGTAGTAACCTGCGAGACCAAGAAAACTACGAATCTCCGACACTGACTTCGGAGTTTCCCATTGAGACACAGCTTCTATCTTTGTAGGATCAACAGCAATACCATCCTTAGAAATTACATGTCCAAGAAAACTGACTTCTTCCAACCAGAATTCACACTTCGACAATTTGGCAAAAAGTTGCTTCTCTTTCAACAGCTCCAACACAATTCTGAGATGTTCCGCATGTTCTTCTTCATTCTTAGAATATATCAGGATATCATCTATAAATACCACCACAAACTTGTCGAGATACGGATGAAAAATCCTGTTCATATATTCCATAAAAACACCAGGTGCATTAGTAACTCCAAACGGCATTACAGAATACTCATAATGTCCATACCTCGTTCTAAAGGCAGTCTTCTGAATATCGTCGTCTTTCACACGAATCTGATGATACCCAGACCTCAGATCAATTTTACTAAATACACATGCCCCAACCAACTGATCCATCAAATCATCAATCCTCGGCAATGGATACCGATTCTTGATAGTAACCTTGTTCAATTGTCTGTAATCTACACACAGCCTCATTGAACCCTCTTTCTTCTTTACCAACAACACAGGCGCACCCCACGGCGAAACACTAGGACGAATAAATTTCTTCTCAAGTAATTCCTCTAACTGCTTCTTCAGTTCAGCCAATTCAGACGGCGACATACGATACGGCGCCATCGACACTGGACTAGTTCTCGGAACCAAATCAATAGAAAACTCCACTTCCCTTTCCGGTGGCAATTCATTCACCTCTTCTGGAAAAACTTCTGGGAACTCACACACAACAGGCAATTCGCTACTCGCCACTTTCTCCTTCACATTCATCAATGCAAACAACATAAATACTGTTGCACCATCTCCGATAGCCTCATTCACCTGTCTAGCTGTCATTTCCAGACCATCAGAACTAACCTCTTCAGGAAAAATCACCGTCTTTGCTAAACAGTTGATATGAACACGGTTGAATTCCAACCAGTTCATTCCTAGGATTACATCAAGTTGTTTCAACGGAAGGCACACTAAGTCCATCCCAAATTCTCTACCAAAAATATCAACCGGACAATTCAAGCATGCAGACGAAGTAGTTACTGAACCCGACGCAGAAGTGTCAATAACCATACTTCCATTTATGTCAGATATCTCAAGATTTAACCTCATAGCACAATCCAAAGAAATAAAAGAGTGAGTTGCTCCAGTATCAATAATTGCAACTAAAGGTGTGCCATGAATGAAACACGTACCTTTAATCAACCTGTCCTCTGGAGTAGTCTCTGACCCGGTCAAAGCAAAAACCTTTCCTCCCGATTGGTTCTTCTTTGGCTTAGGGCAATTAGGACTGATGTGACCCTCTTCACCACAGTTGTAACAAGTCACAACCCTCTTCTTGCAGTCAGCAGCAATATGACCCACTTGGTCACACTTGTAACACTTCTTCTGATCAAGCTTACACTCATTCCTACGATGTCCTATCTCACCACAATTGTAACATCTGATACGAGCACTGGAATCTCCCCCACTGGGTTTCTTCCAATCAGCAGGTTTACCTCTACCATATGGCTTACCTCTATCCATATGTCTCTTTCCTTTTCTGTCAACCAACTCGCGAGAGTGAGATGACCTCAGCTTGATGTTATCTTCCTCAAAAATCCTGCTACAATCTACCAGATCAACAAACCTCCGGATTCTCTGGTACCTGATACCCTGCTTGATCTCATCACAAAGACCATTCTCAAATTTGACACATTTCGAGAACTCACTGGCTTCATCATCATTGTAGTGCACATAGTACCTTGCCAGTTCCACAAACTTGGCCGCATACTCCGGTACTGACATATTGCCTTGAACCAGTGCCAGAAATTCAACTTCCTTTCTTCCCCTGACATCTTCAGGAAAGTACCTCCTCAAAAATTCCCTCCTGAATACAGCCCAGGTAATTGCTGTACCACTAGCATCCAGCTCAGCTCTGGTTGACATCCACCAGTCATCAGCCTCCTCAGATAACATATGAGTACCATACCTCACCTTGAGATCCTCAGCACAGTCAATGACTCTGAAAATCCTCTCGATCTCCTTAAGCCATTTCTGAGCACCTTCAGGATTATGCGTGCCCTTGAACAATGGAGGATTGTTCCTCTGAAAACTGTTCAGTTGTCTGTCAGCACCAATCGCAGCTCCATTGGCATTCCCTCCCAGCACACCAGCAATCATGCCCAGAGCCTTAGCGATAGCATCATCGTTTCTGCCTCCTCTTCCAGCCATTGTTCTGCTTAACACAAACAATCCAGTCAGAACAAAAGTATCGACAAATAACTCGTATTAGTCGCATACACAGAAAGACTGACACTGACACTAAGACTCTGATCACAACGATCGACTATGCTATGATACCACTATTGTAACACCCCTCTAATAACCCGCGGCAATAGAATAAATATTAATCAGAGTTAACATGCAAGAGGTGTCACAATTCATAATTAAAGAAAATACACGTTCGGTACATGTCATGCATTCACTGAAAACATCTGTAATTATAACTCAATAAACAAACCATGTCTACACAGCGGAATTA
Organism: Vicia villosa; assembly: GCF_029867415.1. NCBI lineage: Eukaryota > Viridiplantae > Streptophyta > Magnoliopsida > Fabales > Fabaceae > Vicia > Vicia villosa. The sequence goes on from NC_081182.1 coordinate 64,984,165, forward strand.
AAATCATCAAGTCAACACCCATCATTAATGTATCAGACTTTAACAACAAAACAAATAGAGTTATAATCGAACTCTAAAAACAACGCGTTCCCAGTGTTACATCTACCAGAGCATGACACCGACATAATACTAAAAACCGACTTATGAGCTAATCCTCACCAAGTCGCGCGGCTATCCTCAATCTGAAAATGACAACAAGTAAGGGTGAGTCTCATCACAGTTAACCAATGTTATTGCATCATAAATAATAACATATCATAGTGATATCATTCACCAACTGTTTCATATTCAGACAAATCATTGTTCACACATCCACAGATAAATAGACAAGTCATCTTAAAACATACACCATCATGTTATAAGCAAATCATGCACATGTATGAAACTGACACTATGCATGTGGTACCAAACATCACCAGTGGACATCATCCACCGACCGATCTATCATCATCTAGATACGGCCCTGCCAACACAGATTCCACACAATGGGAATCCTGCCCTTCACTGCATCCTCTCATCTTTAGGATACAGCCCTCATACTATGACTATGAATGCATGCAACATATATATAACATACCATCATCATCATCACACAATGAGTAGCCTCGTCTATACTCTTATATCATCATTCATCATCATCTTCAACAAGTATGTTCATATATATATAAATTAGATTGCATCATTCAAATAATCATATAATAATAAATCATACAGACATACCAGCTCGAAAGTTACACGTTATTAACCTTCCAAAAATCACAAAACAGCAAAATCTGTCAATCACGCTGGCCATACGCGTACCATACGCGTACCAACAGGGCCAGAACTTCACAAAAACACGCCCCATACGCGTACAGGCAGAAGCACAACTTCAGACAAAACATACACACCATACGCGTATCATACGCGTATGGACAGAACCATATTTCCACACAAAACAACATCATACGTGTATCATACGCGTATCAGCAGAAGGGCACATTCTAATGCACCATGGGGAGCGTACCATACGCGTACCACACCCCCCCATACGCGTATCATACGCGTACCATACGTGAATGGACAGCAGTTCACAGAAACCTGCAACTTACCATTCATCTTCCTCGCGATTTCACCTGCACAGTCTGCGATTTGGGTCTAAAAACCAGAAAATTCATCTCATAACAGCATACGAATTCACCCAGAAACTACAGTATATGATCCAATAATCAATTTCGTTCATCATACTCTAGATCTACTCAGTTATTAGGGATTTATCAGTCCAAAATTTCAATCCAAAAGATGAACACAACACAGAACATGGAAACCATTGATCAAAACAATACTACCAATCTATACTATTACCTATAACACGATAATAGAGATTAAATGGAGAGTCTCCCCTTACCTTAGACAATTGTTCTTGATCCTTGGTCTCTCCCTCTACAGTTCTCCTTCTCGTTCTTCGTGTTCTCAACCCTCTGTTCTTTCACGTTCTTCCTTTCTTCCTAATTCCAATTGTTTTATGAAAAATAATAATAATTTAGTAAAAGGATTTGTAAAATCACCCTCCCCCTTTTACTATTTACTCATATGGCCCAAATACCATAAACCATTATTTCCATTATTTTCCACAAATTCTTAATAATTCTAATTATTAATTCAATGTTCCAATTAAATTAATATTAAAATTATACGGGTGTTACAATACCCCCCACCGAAATACCCCCCGTAGATGCACGACCCACCTTACCCAAATGGTATGCCGCAAATGCGGCCACATTAACAGGGAATGCTTGTGCCATGGCATCTAATAGATATAGTTCAGCTCTTGATGCTACGCCCGTGCTGTCGCCCCTGCCAAATAAGGAAAAAGCGAGACATTTTTGAGCATACCTGAAACAAGGATTTTGTATCTTAGACGCTTTAGCACTCTTTGCCACATAGCCACCCTCCTTAGTAATGGAATTCCAGAATGTTGAGGGGCTGAAGTACGAAGGGATTGCGCCGCGTCCATAAATGCGGAGGTGCAAGATGCCTCCCAATTCCTCCACCGTCAATTGGTGGTCCTCATTGTACAACCTGAATGTTAGTGTACCTGAGTGGCAATGATATTCATCTTCCATAATGCTCTGCAACTTAAAATTCACGGAACTTAAAAATTCAAGTGTTATGCGCTCATATGTCGGCGCTTCACAATGCATAAATTCTAAAATGCCTAACACATGAAACATGCAATTAATTTCATCCGACAGTCCTAGAGCAGATAAAGTTTCAGAGCACATATACCTCGATGGCGTCATTTTACGCCGAATATGGCTAGAATAACGAACCTCATGTGTCGGATTAGTGAAAATTATTCCGTGGGCATTGGTAGGCGGTGGTGATGCATCATTGGTCCTTGCACGAGACCGCGATGACTGCCCCACCGGTTGTTTGCCTCTCATATTTCTCTTGGGAGCCATTGATGACACCTAAAAAAAACAAGAAATTCAAACTAAGAGTTAGGAGAAAAAGTTACCGTAGGTTCGTAGAGAACGAAATTTGGAGCAACTTTTGTGAAGACGGTTTTGGAGATGAGTTGATTTGGGGGTGAAAGTTTGAAGCTTTTTGGAGTGGAGGCTATAGAGTTTGTAAGGGTTTAGAGAGAAAAGGAGAAAGAAGGAAGAAGAAAGAAGGAAAAACAAGGAAGAAAAGAGAAAAATAAATAAAAACTATAGTAAGTGGGTGGGTCCCACGAATAAAACAAATAAAATTTAAACAAAAAAAAACGGAAAACGAAAAAAAAATAAAAAAAAATTCGCTCAGCCGGACACGGGCGTGTCCCTCGACACTGGCAGCCGTGTCCGGCGCTGCCTCTCACGCTTGTTCCCCCATTTTTTTTTTGAAATTTTCCAATGACCGGACACGGGCGTGTCCCACGACACGGGCAGCCGTGTCCGGCGCTGCCTCCGATCAATTTTCAATTTCAAATTTTTTTTCTTCACCTACAAAATATAATACAATAAACATTCGTTAGAAATAAACGCGTGGGTTGCCTCCCACGAAGCGCTTCGTTTAACGTCGCATGGCTCGACGATTGTTCATCTCATCCTGCGAGACGAACAACATGAATTTGGCCACTCTCTTGACCTTTGTAGTATGGCTTCAACCTCTGTCCATTCACTTTAAAAATATCACCGTTTGCTGGATTTTTCAATTCAACCGCTCCATGCAGATATACTTTATGTATTACAAACGGACCTGACCACTTTGATCGCAGCTTACCGGGGAACAACTTCAACCTGGAATTATATAAGAGCACCAGTTGACCTTCCCAAAAATCTTTTCGTAGGATCCTCTGATCATGCCATTTCTTGGTTTGCTCTTTGTAAATCTTGGCATTTTCATAAGCTCGATTCCGAAATTCCTCTAGTTCATGAAGTTGAAGAATTCGAGAGTCTCCTGCCTTAGCGCTATCCAAGTTAAGAAACTTCGATGCCCACAACGCCTTATGTTCCAGCTCCAAAGGCAGATGACAAGCTTTTCCATAGACCAATTGGTAAGGGGACATACCTATAGGTGTTTTGAAAGCAGTACGGTACGCCCACAATGCGTCGTCTAACTTACTTGCCCAATCCTTACGAGATGAGTTTACAGTCTTCTCAAGGATCTGTTTCAGCTGCCTATTTGACACTTCCACTTGCCCGCTTGTTTGAGGGTGATACGGGGTGGCTATGCGATGTTTCACATTGTACTTTAAGAGCAGCTTCTCCATAAGTTGATTTAGAAAATGCGTTCCTTCATCACTTATGAGAGCTCTTGGCACTCCAAACCTTGCGAATATATTTTCCTTCAGAAATTTTACTACCACTTTCGCATCATTGGTTGGTAATGCAATTGCTTCAACCCACTTCGATACGTAATCCACCGCCACCAATATATAATTCTTTCTAAAAGATGGTGGAAATGGACCCATGAAATCGATGCCCCATACATCAAAAAGCTCGACTTCCAGCATGGCATTATGAGGCATCTGATTCCTTTTCAAAATGTTCCCCGTTCTTTGGCACTTGTCACACTCTTTGATTATCTCTTGGGCATCTTTGAACAACGAGGGCCAATACAACCCTGACTGAAGTACCTTCGCCGCAGTTCTATCACCACTAAAGTGTCCCCCATATTCGGAGTCGTGACAAGCTTTTAACACATCTCGTTGTTCTTCCTCCGGAACACATCTTCTAACCAACCCATCTAGCCCTTTCTTGTACAAGAACGGATCATCCCACAAGTAGAACCTGCAATCATGCAAAAACTTCTTTTTCCGGTTAGAATCAAAATCATCGGGGATTACCCCACCTACCAGATAGTTCGCATAGTCAGCGAACCAAGGGACACCAATAACAGCAAGGATGTGTTCGTCTACGAACTCTTCCTTTATTGGTCGCTTCTCTTCTGTTTCCTCAATAGGCGACATTCGAGAAAGGTGATCCGCCACAGTGTTTTCACACCCTTTCTTGTCACGAATTTCTACATCGAATTCTTGAAGGAGTAAGATCCATCTGAGAAGTCTTGGCTTAGAGTCCTGTTTGGCAAAAAGATACTTCAAAGCAGCATGGTCAGTATAAACAACGACTCTAGAACCCAACAAATATTGCCTGAATTTATCGAAGGCATACACAACTGCAAGCAACTCTTTTTCGGTTGTTGCATAGTTCATCTGTGCAGGGTTCAAAACATGACTAGCGTAGTAAATAACATGCAATAATTTTTCTCTCCGCTGTCCTAATACTGCCCCTATTGCAATGTCACTTGCATCACACATGATCTCAAAAGGTAGAGACCAATCTGGGGCCACAACAATTGGTGCCGAAACTAACTTTTTCTTGAGAGTTTCAAATGCTACGGCACACTCATTATCAAAATTAAAAACCTTATCCTTAACCAAAAGAGTAGTTAAGGGTTTTGCTATTTTAGAGAAGTCTCTTATGAACCTACGGTAAAATCCCGCATGTCCCAAGAAACTTGGGATACCTTTTTCATTCATTGGTGGTGGTAACTTTGATATAACTTTGATCTTCGCTTGATCTACCTCGATCCCTTTGTGGGAAATTTTGTGACCCAAAATTATACCTTCACGCACCATGAAGTGACACTTCTCCCAATTGGGGATCAAATTTGTCTGTTGGCATCTTTCTAAAACAAAAGCAAGGTTAGTTAAACAGCTATCAAATGACTTACCGAAAACCGAGAAGTCGTCCATGAAAACCTCCATATGCTTCTCAAGCATATCATCAAAGATAGCTTGCATGCACCTCTGGAATGTGGCTGGAGCATTACATAACCCGAAGGGCATCCTTCGATAGGCGGTCTTCTCTTGATCTTCTGGTGCAACCGCAATCTGATTATACCCTGAGTAACCATCAAGGAAACAATAGTAATCATGCCCTGCTAACCTTTCCAACATTTGGTCAATGAAGGGTAGCGGGAAGTGATCCTTTCTTGTCGCTAAATTCAATCTTCTGTAATCGATGCAAACTCTCCACCCTGTTACCGTCCGTGTAGGAATCAACTCATTTTTTTCATTCTTAATCACTGTCGTTCCTCCTTTCTTCGGTACCACATGCACCGGACTCACCCAAGCACTATCAGATATGGGGTAGATCATCCCTGCATCTAATAATTTCACAACTTCTTTTCTGACTACTTCTTTCATTGCTGGATTGAGCCGCCTTTGGGGTTGAACTACCGGTTTGTGATCATCCTCCATGAGAATTTTATGCATGCACACCGTAGGACTAATACCTTTTAAATATTCAATAGACCATCCCATAGCACCTTTATGCTTTTTCAGCACTTCCACGAGCCTATTCTCTTGAAGACTTTCAAGGCGGGAACTTATGATCGCCGGACACCTACTTTCGGTGTCTAAAAAGACATACTTCAAGTTTTCCGGCAGTTGTTTCAATTCAGCCCCTTTCTTCGGTTCATCTTTCTTTTCCTCCACCAATGGTTGCCTAAGATCTTCCCATCGGTTTGGTCGAGAGCTTTTAAAGATTGGTGTTGCTTCCATCATGGCTACCACTTCCACCTCTTTTTCATCAACCGCGTCCTCCTCATCAAAAATTGATAAACTCAACACTTTGTTCAAAGGTAATTGTTGTGTTTCCAAGGACTTTTCATTTGCATATATTTGATCAATCACCTCAATGTGTTGACTAGTGGCAACATCATCTTTGTATTTCATGGTGTTTCGCACATCAATTTTCAACTCTTCATCATAAACCTTCAGAGTCATTGTGTCTTCTTCTATGTCTATTGTAATACGGTGAACTGACTTTATCGAAATGTGCGGATAGCAAGAGTCGCCACCGACTTTTATTTTATCCAAACAAATTCGGAAAGGCAAAAAGAAACAGAAAAAAATCCTTTTTAAAGAAATCTAAGTTCGGGGGGTAATTTATGCAAAGGGAAGGTGTAAGGCACCCTTTGCATCCATGGTTTTCCATGGGCTCTTAATTGCTTTGCTTGCTCGTTTGTCTTTAGAAAAAGTAGATGGAAGAAAAAAATGTGGACTTTAGCTCGTAAATGAGCGTAGCCAGTTTGTGAAGAATTGTGAGAAAGAATATGAAAATTGAGCATTGCAAGGCAATTAGGGGCAATTACCTTAAACTCAGATGATAGGTCTCTTTTTAGCCTTTCAGAATGAAAGGGTCAATCCTTGCCATAAGAGGGCAGGAAGCCTTTCGTTTGGAGGTTGAAGGGTCGTCGAGATATCATTCTCCCAAAGACTGACCCATGCCATAGAGAGGAAGGTAGTCTAAAGGGAATGATCAGAATAGCCTTTGTTTGTAGGCAACCAGAAGATACCTCAGCCTTATTCGTGGGCAACTTCCGAGGGTCGAGGTCATGTTAGTGTATCGAAGGCAGCATCATTTTAGGGTCTCATGACCTTTTATCGAGGCAACATGGCTGAGGTATCCTTCGTATTCGAGGGACTGGCTATTCTGCACAAAATACAAGGCAACAAGGCAACAGGCAACAGAGAGGGTTACCCAAAAGCGTGCGTGTGTGCATCAATCACGTGGTCATATTCGAATATATTATCTTGTAAAATTAGTGATTCTAATCCAGTTTAAATTTGCACTCCCTAAATTACTAACCACGCAGTATATAAAGCAATAAAGGGGAGGGGAAAGTGAAACCAGCGGATCCCCAACAGGGTTTGGCACACGTAATAATAAAAGCCATAAAATAAAATGGGGTTTAGGGTTACCAACGACGTAGCTTTGGCATTTGACAAACCCTGAAAAGGAAAAAGAAGAGACAAAAAACAGAGAGTGAGTGCATTATCGGTTCGAAGGCGAACTTTATTAACCATAAAAATAGAATAATGAAATTAAAAGTAAAATAGAGAAAGGACACTTAGCTTGGCATTTACTCTGACAGGGTTGGTGGACAAAGGTTTGCCTGAAGCATCGACTCTGACCATTGACAGAAGAAATAACAAGGCGTGAGTGTACAGACAGTTCATTGACATTTAAAAATAAATCCTAATTTTAAAATAGGGAAAATAAACAAAAGGAGAGAATAATTTTGCATTAAATATATAAATAAATAAATAACGAGAGTTGAATCGGGACTTAGCTTTTGGTCTCGATCAGATGCATTATCGGGAAGAACCCTGCTGATAACCTCAGCTGGATTTAGTGTGGTGTGTTGCTGGGAGTCCATGGTGTGGAACGCTTCTGGTCTCTTGGATTTGTATCTAGACGAGATCCTTGGGCTGGCGTGTGAGGGTGTATAATGCACCCATGCTGATGGAGCGTACCGGATCTTCAAGAGACAAGAGTATGAGAATTTAACAAAATAAGATGCAAGAGGCAGGGTTCGAACCCGTGCCCTTGCGTATGAAGACCTTAGGATGCTAGTCTTTGCCACCACGCCAATTGCACTTCCTGCTAGAGAACTGAAACCTGGGCATATTAAAACAATAAGAAAGTTTTAAAGATAGTGAAAGCGCGCGAGCAGCACTGTGCATCTCCTTCAACTTCCGTTCTTCGTTTTTCTTCCTCAGCCTTCATGGCGACCTGCAATAATTATTGGAAAACACGAAACAGAGACCCAAATCGAATATAAACACCCTTATAAATCCAATGGAACTCTTAGTTTTGGCCAAATTTCCTTCTATCCATGATTCCCAATTTGAAGCTTTGGGAAACCTAACAATGGTGAAAGGTTAATCCTACACTCAAACTTCAATTAAAATAGATAGAAAGCTTCACAGTATCATGGGGAACACAAATATACACACGAATTATATTTATCATGACAGAATCGGTGAAATCGATGCAACAAAGAACCGAACAAACCGTGAGCGATATATACTTGGTTCCACGCGCGTTGGCTAAGAGTGAGGACGCGATTAGCCTCAAGGAACACCCAGGAACACGTTGTAATCCCTTGAATGTCCTGAATCGCCCTCCAAACTGAAAAACGCAACTGAATTTTCCTTCGAAACTTGAAGGTTCGGTTGTGGCTCTTGGAAGCTGCCGAAGTCCTTATGAATCCCCCCTCTCTCTAGGATTATTGTATGTATATATAAGGCTGAATTAGGGCTTGAATCTCAAATATTGAAGAAAGATCTGATTGAATATGGCATGAAAACTTTCTGTTTTAGTTTGATTTTATTTTCCACACCTTTTGGCACGTTTCCTTTGATCCCATACTGATAACCTCCATTACTATTAAACCATAATTTTATTTAATTTTAATAAATAAAATCAAATATAAATAAAATCATGACAATAGATAAAAATTGATCCATGGGTCCCTTGGATAATTAAAATAATTTCTTATGGACTAATTCAAATATTTTTATTTCTTTACTTGATTTATTTAGATTTTAAAAAATCTAAATAAAATAAATAAATGTTATGAAAATAAATGACTGGCCTTATAGTTCCTTATTTAGGTCATATTTCCATCCAAAATTTCAGGCCCATTAACTTAAAAGTCCAAGATTGGTCAATTAGAGTTTTATGCATTTCTTTAATCTTATCCAACTTGCACCGATCATATCTCATTCAATATTTATCATATAGAGACAATCTAGGACATTTTAGAAAGCTTAATGAGTCCTTTAAGATCCCCTTTTGGTTTCATCTCAATTGGGTCTACCATGTTCAAGTTATGAGCTTTGAGAAAAAATGCCTTTTGGCGATCTTTTAGAAGGACCTGTAATGTATTAGCTCATATCTCTCAAATGAAGCATTTTTAGACTTGGCATGAGGGTACTTTGAATCATATGAGAGACCATAGAATCCACCTGAGGTATCAGAAGTTCAAATTCCTTGATTAAATCAGGAACCCTAATTTAGAGGCTATTGTTTAGGAGAGAGAGACTGCCTGCTTGATTATATGAATCTGAAGAGACTACTTGCCATAATATATTGAAATATGGAGGGCAAATTTTGGGGTATGACATCTATCAAACATCTTCCGGTTTCTAAGAAAGGTCTTCCCAAAATGATTGGGATCTCTTCATCTTCCGGCATCTCTAAAATAACAAAGTCCACCGGAAACACAAATTTGTCAATTTTAACAAGCACATCTTCTACTATCCCGTAGGGTCTCTTCACAGAATGGTCAGCAAATTGGAGCGTCATTCTTGTATCTTGCACTTTACCTATCCCCAATCTCTTGTAAATGGACAGCGGCATAAGACTACACTTGCCCCCAAATCAATAAGGGCTTTCTTCAAAGATCTATCCCCAATGGTACAAGGAATAGTCACAGAACCTCGATCCTTCTTTTTCACCGGAATTTTCATACCCTGCAAAATAGCACTACAAGTTTCGGTTAGAATAATCGGATCATGATCGATGGTCCTTTTCTTGGATATAATATCCTTCATGAACTTGGCATAGGTAGGAATTTGCTCCAATGCCTCTAGGAATGGAATATTCAGTTCAAGTTTCTTGAACATCTCCAAGAATTTTTCAAAATTCTTCTCATGCTGCCCCTTTTTTTATTTCTAGTAGGAAAAGGAAGTTTAACGGCCGGTTTCGGCTCAATAAGCTTCCCTTTTGTCACCGGTTCTGCTATAACCATATCCTCAGCTTCTACCTCATTTTCCTTTATTTCCACATCAACTTCAAGCAACGGCTCTTCTTCTTCAGCATTTTCCTCCACAACTTCTTTGGCTTTACCACTCCTAGTGCTTATAGCACTCACATTGGTATGGTCTTTAGGATTTGTAATCGTGGCACTAGGTAGAGCACCCGATTGTTGAGGATTTGCCATTTGTTGTGCAATTTGACTCATCTGAATTTCAAGATTCTTAATCGATGCACCGGTGTTTCGGAAATTACTTCTTGTTTCTTCTTGAAATTGGGAACTTTGAGCGGCCATCTTTTCAACGGCGATCTCCCAGTCTGCTTTTCTTGGTCCCTGTGGCTGAAATTGTTGTTGTTGCTGCTGGTATGGCTGTTGATATGGTTGTTGCGGTGGGCGATATTGTTGTTGTTGTGGTAGACTTTGATATGGCACAACTCCTTGTTTAGGAACATTCCCTTGTTGATCTTTCCAGGAGAAATTCGGATGATTTTTCCATCCCGGATTGTAAGTGTTGGAGTAGGGATTGTTCTGCTTCAGAAAATTGATTTCTTCCACCTGTTGAGCTGTTGCCACACAATGCATGGCAAAATGAGGTCCTCCACAAATATCACAATTTACCGCTTGAGTTGGCTGAACTGGTTGAACCTGTGCTACAGTTTGCTTTTCGAGGGCCATTTGTTTCAGTCTTCGTTCAACTTCAGCCGCAATTTGGTCTTCCATCTTAACAACTTGGTTTGACAATTTTAAATCGACTAACCCTTCAGGCTGATTAACACTGCGGTCATATAACTCCAAGTGTTCATTTACCGCGATAGCATCAATAATCTTCTTGATCTCCGTGGCTGTTTTGAAATTTGTTGAGCCACCGGCAGCTGTGTCAATAAGTTGCTTTGTCTTCAGTTTAAGACCATTCACAAAATTCTGCATTTGTTCAGTCACATCCATGTTATGAGTGGGACATGCCACCAACAACCGCTTGAACCTCTTATATGCATCTCCGAGTGATTCTCCTTCCTTCTGTTTAAAATTAACTATGTCATATCTTTTTCGAATATACACAGAAGCAGGGAAATACTCATTTAAAAATGTTGTCTCCATTTGTTGCCAAGTGGTGATACTTCCAGCAGGTAAAGAGTAAAACCACTCTTCAGCATCATCTGACAAAGTGAACGGAAACATCACTAGTTTCTTTGCCTCTTCAGAATGCCCCTCTATTTTTAACGATGTAGTCATGGTGAGAAACCTTTGTAAGTGCTTGTTGGCATCTTCATTAATTCTTCCAGAGAAAGGTTTCTTCTCAAGTTGTCGTATTGTTGCCGGGTGCAACTGAAAGTGGGCAACATCGACCGGTTGATTGACAATAGTCATCCGGCCAGCTGGTGCATTTGCTCCACCATAATCACCTAACAATCTTTCTACGGGAGCTGCCATAGGTTCAGCCTCCAAATCCGAGTGCTCAGAATGAAAAGAAAAATTATCCTCGTTATCAGATTCCGAAACTATTAGAATTTCTTCTATCGCTTCCAGTCTCTCTTGTCTTGCTTTTCGAAGTCTAGCTCGCAACGATCGTTCTGGCTCTGCGTCAAAAAGAAAGTCTGCTGAGGCCTTACCTCGCATAAAAAGATTAGACAATTATTAGTAGTTAGCAAATTAAATAACAGAAAATTTAAATTTTAGTTGCAGAGCAACAAAAATCCAATTGAATTATTATCAAACTTATATTTCGGCAGTCCCCGGCAACGGCGCCAAAAACTTGATCGGAAAATTAGCAAGTGTACTATTTTTCACCGATGTAGTTTTAAATAGGGGTTGATACCCAGTATCGAACTCGCGGACTGCGTAGGAAATACAAGTTTTACAATTATTCAATTGAACAAAATATCATGGGGTGTGGTTTTGGTTTGTTTGATTAAGTTAAAAAAAACGATATTTAAAAGAAGTAATAAGTAAAAGTTGAATTAGCACAAATATGAGAAAATATGCTAAGGTAGATGTATGAACCGCCTTGTAATTCACGTAACCGCTATTTTACGAAAAAGTCGTCAATATGATTTAGTATCAATTCTTAATATTAATTTTCCCTAATTCCTCAGCGGAAAATCTATTTGGCAAATAAAATTCAGTTTTAATTCCTTAACAACTAAACTTTTTTACCAAGAACCTTTTGAAAATAACCTAGAATAGATGATCAATACCGTCAAATCCTTATTCCTAAGCAATTTACCGGTAACGTTATTATTCAAAAAGCGTTAAGGTGGTTTTTCCGACCTAACCTTAACCGTAAATCAACATAATATTTTCCAATAGAATGAAGCATGAGACACTTTGAAAATAAACTAAATTCATAGAAAACTTCAAATTCGTAAAGCAACGGTACTTAATTCATTACATAAAAGCGATTCAGGGACATCCCCTTAACATAAATAGGTTTAGCTACTCATAGTAATGAAGAAAAGAACAAAGGTAATTGTAAACATTACAAGAATTTAGGGATTGATTTGATCTCCAATTGCTATTGTTCTTGAAGATCCTCTCCAAACCCTTGTAAGCTCTTCTTTCTCTCTGTAATTTTCTATCTCCAATGATCCAAGATGATCTAAAAACTCCCAAACTAGGACTAAGTAGTGTTAGGTTACATTCCATTCATGCAAAAAGTCAAAAACGCCCTTAATGAGACTTGGACTAATGAAACAGCTTAAAAATTCAATTTCTGGCCGCAACAGCTGACACGGCTGTGTCCCACGACACTGGCGCCCGTGTCAGCCACTGGATTCTCCTCAAACAGCTTTTTTTCATGCATCAGCTGACACGGCCGTGTCCCACGACACTGGCGCCCGTGTCAGCCACTGGTTGCTCCCAACAGCTTTGTTTCTTCTTTTTCAGCTGACATGGCCATGTCCCACGACACTGGCGCCCGCGTCAGCTACTTTCTTTGTCTTTTTTGGCTTCGTTTTCTCCTGTTCTCGTCCCATTTTTTCGGCAATTCTTTCTTACACCTGAAATAACCAATAACTACCAACAAAGTGATCAAAAATGAATATTCTACTAAAAATTATCACTAACTATTAGATTAACAAAACATGAAATAACTACTAAAAACAACGAACAAACCCTTCACAGTGGCCATTACGAGTATAGAGTAATGCCCTTTGGTCTATGTAATGCTCCCTCTACGTTTCAAGCAACAATGAATGATATATTTCGCCCTCTTTTGCGTAAATCTGTGATTGTGTTCTTTGACGACATTCTTGTCTTCAGTGAGTCCCTGGAGAATCATTTGCAGCCATTAGCTCAGGTGTTTGATATATTGGAGCATCATCAGTTTCATTTGAAACCTTCTAAATGCATGTTTTGTCAAGCGCAGATTGCGTATCTTGGTCATGTTGTTACCGCTGGCACGGTTGCCCCTGAGCCCCTTAAGATACAGGGAGTTTTGGAGTGGCCCACTCCTAAATCTACTAAGAGTTTACGTGGTTTCCTTGGGTTGTCTGGGTTATATCGCAGGTTTGTTCGTTCTTATGCGAGTCTAGCCCAACCACTGACTTCTTTATTGAAAAGGAATTGCTTTGAATGGTCTGTTGAGGCCCAAGGAGCTTTTGAAGTTATGAAACAAGCTCTGGCGACAGCTCCGGTTTTGTCTCTCCCTGATTTTGCAAAAACTTTTATTGTTCAGACCGACGCCTCAGGTCATGCTATGGGAGCAGTTTTACTGCAGGAGGATCATCCCATTGCCTATTTCAGTAAGGTGTTCTGTCCTAGGCTTTCTAAAGCTTCTACATACATAAGGGAATTACATGCCATTACTTCAGCGGTAAAGAGATGGCGACAGTACCTCTTGGGTCATTATTTCATTATTCAAACAGACCACCGTAGCCTTAAGGAGCTTCTCACTCAGGTAATTCAAACCCCTGAACAACAGTTTTACCTAGCCAAACTCTTAGGATATCATTACGATATTCAATACAAGGCTGGAAAAACTAATGTTGTTGCCGACGCATTATCTCGTTGTTATGAGCCACCTACTGCTGAATTTCATATGCTGTCCACACCTCAATTTCTCTTCATTGATGAGTTAAAAGGAGAACTCAATCATTCAATTGAGTATCACGAGAAGTGTCAGAAGTATAACACTGATCCCACTAGTATGTTGGGTTTTACTCTTTCCAATGGATTGTTGTTGCATAAGGGAAGAATTTGGATTCCTTCTAATTCTCGTTTCAAGTTGTTATTGATGAAGGAATTCCATGAAACATCAATAGGTGGACATGCTGGTGTTCTTAAGACTCTTAAGAGGTTGTCTGCGAACTTTACTTGGGACTCCATGAGGAAGGATATCTCCTCCTTTATTGCTGATTGTTTGATATGTCAACAGACAAAATATTCCACTCAGAAACCAGCTGGCCTTCTGCAGCCCCTACCTCTACCCACTCAGATTTGGGAGGATCTGTCTCTTGATTTTGTCACTGGTCTACCAATCTCAGGGGGCTATTCTGTGTTATTAGTAGTGGTTGACAAGTTCTCTAAGAGTGTTCATTTAGGTGCGGTGCCCTCTCATTACACAGCTTATAGAGTTGTAGAATTATTTGTCAGTATGGTGTGTAAACTTCATGGGCTACCTAAAAGTATAGTTTCCGATAGAGATCCTATTTTTATTAGCAAGTTTTGGGCTGACCTATTCAAATTCAGTGGCACACTTTTGAGGATGAGTTCTTCTTACCATCCCCAAACAGATGGCCAAACGGAGGTAACGAACCGTACCATTGAACAATATTTAAGAGCTTTTGTTCACCAAAAACCTTCACTTTGGTACAAGTATTTGCCATGGGCTGAATATCACTACAACACCTCCTACCATACTGCTGCAGGCATCACTCCCTACCAGATAGTGTATGGTAAACCACCTCCCACCCTTCTTGATTATGTTGCGGGATCCTCGACTGTGGATGCCAGCGATGCCTTGCTACAGTCTCGAGCAGAGATCCTAGAGCTCCTGGAAAAGAATCTGACAAAGGCACAACTTAGAATGAAAGCAATTGCTGATGGAAAACGCAGAGAAGTACACTTTGAGGTGGATGATTGGGTCCATGTCAAGTTGCAGCCTTATAGACAAGGATCATTGTCTTCTGTTAAGTACAGCAAACTTAACAAACGTTTCTATAGACCTTATCGTATTTCGGCTCGCGTGGGACCTGTCGCCTACAAATTAGAACTCCCTTCACATGCCAAAATTCACAATGTGTTTCATTGTTCTTTACTTAAGCAGTATAATGGTCCTATTCCCCCTACTGTTGACCAGCTGCCTCCTGACTCGGTTGATAACAATCCTATAGTTTCACCTCTTGCTATTCTCTCTGCTCGTACCACCACTCAAGATGGACTTTATTGCAAGCAAGTGTTGGTACAATGGAATGGTCTGTTGCCTGAAGACACAACATGGGAAGATTGGGAAAGTCTTAAACAGAATTATAACCTTGAGGACAAGGTTAATTTTGATAGGGTTGGTATTGTAACAAGTTCAGAAGATGGGCCTAATGCTGCTAATGATATTAGGCCTGCTAAGGAAAGGCCCACACGTAATAGAAGGATGCCAAGCAGGTTTAATGATCACATAGTTTATAAATAGATTCCTATTTCATGCTGTTGTTTCTAGAACCTGTGAGTCACCAATAGTTTGTTAGAATTTGCCTTGCTGTCACATCCTTAGCTGGATTCTGTTTAGATCCTCTAGATATTTTCCCTTTATAATCGTTGTAATTTCCAGATCTGAGTATCAATGAAATATTTCACAATTCTCTTCCTTCTCTCTATCCCTTCTTAAGGAGGCAACTCAGGCCTTATAATTCTGAGTATAACAAAATATTATTGCAATTTATCTGGTATACTTTTCTGGAATATATCACAAGTATTTCAAAGGATCAACTTATTTATTAGTAGGAAGTAGGTGAAGATTTATACCGATTGAACATTCACAAGAAGATTTATCATTCAAATCCTCCACCTCTTCTATTGGAGGAATAGTTGTTGCCGGTCATCTTCATTTTCATCATTAGAGCATTTAGAGTGTTGATCATAATCATCAGAGAGAGAGAGAGAGAGAGAGAGAGAGAGAGAGAGAGAGAGAGAGAGAGAGAGTTAGTTGAGCATTGGGTGGTAGTTCAACAATTTCAACTCTACTAATACTTTTACCATTCAGTCCCAAACTATGCTCCAAGCCATATACAGGGATGGCCTTACAACCCCTGATCCCCTTTGTTGACCACACTTTCTCTTTACTGTCATAATAATTGAATTCAAATGAAAGGTTGTAGTGATCACCTCCATTTTCACTCCCCACTTTCATCAATTTAGAGATATCAGATAGAAAATATGTATGTTGAGTAAAACTGTTGTATATTAACATATGAAATTATATATATATATATATATATATATATATATATATATATATATATATATATATATATAGGCAAAATACCCTTTTTGGTCCCTTATGTTAATCTCGGGGTTCATTTTGGTCCCTTAACTTCAAAAAGTGTCATATTGGTCCCTTAACTCTTCAAAAGGTGTCATTTTTGTCCTTTTTGTCATATTAGCGACGAATTTAGCGACCGATTTTTGAGTTTTTCCGTCGTTAATGTGACAAAAAGGACTAAAATGACACCTTTTGAAGAGTTAAGGGACCAATATGACACTTTTTAAAGTTAAAGGACCAAAATGAACCATGAGGTTAACATAAGGGACCAAAAAGAGTATTTAGCCTATATATATATATATCCACGTATCATGTATATATATATATATATAGATATACACGTATCATTCTCACACCGATGACTATATCCCAATAGGAAAACTAATGATGCTAGGACAATAATTACATGATAATTATAGACAACATAACCTAACATTAAGGGATTATGTCATAATGAGATTAAGTCTAACTCCCTCCTCAAACTGATGGTGAGGGAATCACCCCAAGTTTGTCTCTGAGTTGATTGAAACGAGTATGGCTCAATGGCTTGGTGAGACAGTCATCTATTTGATCAGCTGTGGGAACATATGCTACAACAATTTCATTCTGCAACGCTTTGTATACATTCTGACAAGAATCATTGCAAAGTTAAAGCTTTCTTCAAACATCGTTTTCAAATATTTTCAAGATAAACAATTTGTTTATATTCATACGAGAATCATTACAATGTTAATTCTTTTACAAAATATTTTCAAACACACAAGTCAAAACAAAGTGAGCTAAGTAATTAAGAGCCCATGGATAACCATGGATATAAAGGGTGCTAACACCTTCCCTTTGTATAACCTACCCCCGAACTCAAAATCTTTTAAAGGTCTTTCCTGTTTTTTTTATGTCATTCCTAATAAAATTGGATAAAATAAAAGCTGGTGGCGACTCTTGCTAACCGCAACATGTTTTGCAAAAAAAAAATAAAACAAAAAGGTCAGTTCTCCCACCGTATTACACTATGTCTGCAGTCATCGAGTTTTTCAACCAACCAAGGAGTTGTTGGTCATATGCTTGCCAATCCTCATATTCTGCATTCACTTTCTTGCTACTGTCTGCACTTATGATGAATTCATTAGGACAGTCCTTTATCCCTAGCATGTATCCATCTAGTCTGCATCCTTTAATTATAGGAAGTACAAGTGATTGCCAAAGAGGGTAGTTATCTCTGTCCAGCTTGACAAATATATTTGAAAGAAGATCTCCTTTGTTTGATTTTGCAGCGGATGCCATTTTTGAAATTTTGGATCAAAGGCTTCAGGCAATGATGCTCTAATGCCAGGATAGAAAATATGTATGTTGAGTAACTATTGTATATTAACATATGAAATTATGCATATATTTATTGTGAGACTTGGTAGACAAGTTCCAAGTATCATGCTCACAATGATGACTATATCCCAATAGGGAAAATAATGATGCTAGGACAATAATTATATGATAATTACATACACCAGAATAACAACATAACCTAACATTAAGGGATTATATCATAATGAGATTAAGTCTATCATACTCGTGTCATATACATACATGATCTGAAAGTAATGTCCATTTCTTATAACTAGGCAAATGATGTCTCAGAACTTCTTTGGCTTGTTCATATGATACGATAAATTTCAAAGGAATCACCTGGGAGAATGTTGCACTCATAGATATCACTTGAGAGAATGATGCAATGGACGAAACAACATAAGCCTGATTTTAGAATAGGAGGAATAACTATTGAAGCCTATGATGTATAAACTCACTAGGAACTTGGGCTCTAGGATAGAAATATAATTCACCATAAATATAATCTTTATCTCCGAATTTGGTCTGGAGTCTGTGTATCATGTTGTCAAGTATTGGTCGGTGAATAGAGTTAGTGTCAAGATAAATGCAGTTTCAGACTTTTAATATTTGCAAGGTTGTTGGAAGCTTTGGTAGGGACTTAAGTTTCCGACATTCATCTAAATCAAGAAATATCAAGAATGGTGGAAGCTTTGTTTTGGATGTTGTCAGGGAGAGTTTCTAAGTTGAAGCACTCTCTCATGTATAGTCCTTCTAAAGATGGTGTACCATTAAGAATGAACCATAAATTAGATGTATTGATTTGTGTGTATCTCGACAGACACAGTTTTGTAAGAGACCTCAATCGTGTATCATTTGGTAACTACTTTCCAACACTGTTAAGCTTCTCATAATCATACCAAAAGGTTTTTTTTGGGAAAATGTGAGGTGAATCGAGATTCACTTATTAAATGCCTCGAACCATGGAATCCAAGTATTAGAGCACAAGCTTAAACTGTCAACAATCTAATACTTAGGAATGGAAGGGATACAGTCTTCCCAACCATCTTTTTGCATGGAGGACAAGTATTGGACTATAAGCCTAACAACCAACTATCCAAGTACTTTGACTTAGAGGAACAAAAAGTTCAACCAATTTTTCACTCCAATTTTATTGTGAAAAAAAGTTTGAAAGAAAGACAACTCGAAATTGGGTGGAGGTTTGAGTATTTGATTATGAAATTATTTAAGGTGTACAAGAAAGTGGAGAAAATGTTGAAAAAATGAAGCTTAATGTGAATGGCTGCAACCTTGCTAAACCTCAAATGTATCCAACAAGCATTCAGACAAGGTGGAGGTAAGTAAGAAGGTAAAGAAAATGCTAAGCACATGGTTTGACTGTTTCTCCTATCTATATGATTGATTCTAGATCTGACATTTTATTCAGTTTATGCTTGTGTGCTACTCCAATCAGATCTTGAAGAATCTCACTTAACTGTTGTTAAGAGAACCGTCAAGTATATAAAGGTAACAACAAACCTGGGACTTATTTATTATAAATCCCAAGAGTATAAGCAAGTTGGATTGTGTGATGTGGACTATGCTGGGATAAAATTGACAGGTTGTCCACATGTGGAAACTGTCAATTCAATGGCGAAAAACCAAATATCTTGAGAGCGTAAAAGACAAGTAACTTGTTTCTTTTTCTGAAGCATAGTAAAATTCATCCCAGTTGCTAAATATTGCACACAACTACTCTGGATAATATATCTGCTAGAGGATTATCAGATGCATGGAGACAACTTTTGGGGTGCTATCTGAGTAAATATATTTATTACTTCTGAGCTTTAAGCAAAAATAGTTGTCATGTATTACTCTTGACTATATCTTTGTGAACCTTTTTTTTCTTTCTAAAATAGTCTTTACTACTTCTCTCTTTTTCAAAACCTCATTCTTGTGCTAAAAACCATATCTTGAGATAACCTTTTTGAACTAACTTTGATATGGAAAATCAGCTGGTTGTTATTGTTGAAGGTCATGTTGATTTTGAAGAAAGGATAACTTAAGGCTTTGATCTTTTAAGTGTTGTTTCTTGAAAGGAGTGAGATGGATTCTTTAATATGTTCTATGGCCCTACTTACCCTAATCTGGTCAAAGAATTTTGGGTGAATGCATCTGTCCAAGATCTAAATCTACAGAAAACCATTATTTCCAAAGTATTTGGAGTCCCTATCACCATCACCCCAACTACTATTGCAAATGCAATAAATTGCGAGTATGACAATGTTATTGATATGATGTTTTGGGAACACTATTTTCCTTTTAGAACTATTTTTAATAGTTTGTTTGACCTATCTAAAGCTTCTTATAGTAAACCTTTGGCACTAGTTTGATATCAAATTCTTGCCTCAAACCTTCTTCCAAAGAACAAGAATATAGACTCTCTAGATATTAATGAAAGGACTTTTCAGTTTCTTTTTATCAACTCAAATGTGAAGATCAACCTTTCCTATGTTATGGTTGAATATATGAAGAAGATTATCCTTATGGAAAATTTCTTTCTAAACTCTTCATGCAACAAGGAGTAGTGAAAACTATGGTTAATGTTACTTCACAAACCTGGGGTGATAAGCTGGAGTTACCAAAAATCTTGAAAGCCTCTAATAATGACCTCTTTAAGGTCAAGATGGTCTCTCTGGATTAATTTTCCTCATATTATGTTCAATACTTTGTTTATTTTTTCTGTGTTCTATCTTTTTACTATTTTAAATCTTCTATTTTGGCTTAAACTAGTTGGTTGTTAAGCATATTCTACTAACATGACGGATTTATCAAAGTGAGTTAAGGGAAAACAAGCATAAAATAAAAAATACTACCATCCTTTGAGGAGGATAATACATGTTTTAGATCTTAAGGCTATTATAAAGTGAGCTCAAAGGAATCTAGGAACTATCGGTGAAACTTTCTGGTTTTTTCATTAACTCATTCAAATAAGCCAACCAGTCCTCATCAGCCTCACCTTATGGTGAATCTTACTTATTCTTGAGCTTCCTCATTCTTGCCTATGAGGTTCTTCCTCGAGTAGTGACTCCAGCAGAAGTGCCAGCTCCTTCAGGAGCCGAGGGGTTTTGTGCTCTTACAGCTTTCTCGACTTTATACTTTTCCTCCCTGGCTTGTTTTCTCATCAGTTGGCTGATCTCTTTCTCGAAGTCTCTTTTCTTAGCCTTGAACGATTTTTGTTTGCCCATCTTGCTGAAAAATGAAGACCTGAAAGAGAAATGTAATATGATTGAGTTAGGCCCAACCACATTTCTTAACATGGTATCAGAGTCTAGTTTTCCATAGTTGGTGGTCTTGACTTTGTAAACATTTTCTCCAAATCTTGAATAGCTTTCACAAGAATTGTAGATTTTGGCCTCACACTGGAACCAACTTTTTTTGAGTATGTTTTTAGATTTTGGTGCTTGCATCACTGATTTTCCCTCAAACAAGCTTAGATCTGGCAGTTCATTGATTCCATCTTTTTCTTTGGATCTACCAGTATTTTCTAAATCATCAACACTACTTGGGAATCCTCCAAGTTGGGATTTAGAAGGTACAAAAACTTTTTTTCTTGGTGCTTCTGATGAGATGTATCATGCACTCCACTTGCATCTTTATGTTTATCCAACCTGTTCTTAGATTGAAGTATCGTCTTCTTCTTATTAGCATCTTTGGGTTCTACCACAGAAGAGACATCATTATTTGATACTTTCAAAGAGGCGGAATTGGCCTAATATCAGTCGGTTCCTTTTACAAAGTAGTTATGGAGAACTCCAACTGATTTTTGAGATTTCAACTCTGCATAATGTTCACCAGGTACAGCCAAATTCTTTGAGGAGTTAAGTGTATTCTTCACGGGTAGTGGCGCAATCTTTCCTACATGTTTCTCGCCTTCTAATTCTCCCTAAACACTCCATCTCGCTGCAAACCGCTTCCGTGGGGGATGATAACTCCAATCTCGACACGGCCTCCGCTAGTGATTCCTCCAAACTGCCTTCCTCGTTATGTATTCAAATATGTGACAGTCAACTAGTCAACTCTTCCATGTTGAGCTCCGACCTGGAGAGACCACCATTGTGTCGTGGAAGAATCTTCTCAAGGACGCTAATAAGGCCAATGAAGGATCCACTTCCGGGGCTCCGGAGCAGGTTCTTAAAGTAAAGCCCATGCTTGAAGCTAGAATGGCTCTTGGACAAGCTGATAATAATGAACAAGATGCTCCCCAAACAAACTGGTTCAACGCTGTAATAGAGAAGATTGAACGACATTACATGGGTAAGGATAGTGATGATGAGGATATACCTGTTGTTCATGATGATCAGTATGATACAAAAGACTCTTTCATTGATGATGCTGAACCAAATGAATATTTTGAGGTTGACGATTCTATAATTAAACATGAAGGTTTCTTCATAATTAGGGGGAAATGGGAACGCATAAATGAACCTCCGACATTACCTAATTAACCAAACTCTAATACCATGTTAAGAAATGAGGTTGAGCCTAACTCAACCCTTCATTGTAGGGTTGAATTACATTGTAGGGTTGAATTAGACCCAACCACATTTCTTAACCGAGATCCCTTGAATGCACATCCCAAAAGAAAAGTAAAAAAATGAAGATATATGCTTCTAGAAATTAGATTTAACTAGGGTTAAAAAAACTGCAAACTTATCCTAAAATTCAATCACATTAATGTGATCAAATCTAACATAAACTCAATATTCCAGCCACATAAATAGGATCATATCAAGCTTAAATGCAAGAATCAAAAAGATAAAAAATTGCAAACTCCATAAAAGTTTTAATGACAATATATTTGACCTCTACAAAACTCCATAAAAGAAACTTCAAAATTCCAATGACAGAGAAAATAATTAAATAAGATAAAACTCACCTTATTAACCAAAGAAATTACTGTCGTTGAAATAGAAAAAAATATCTCTAACAAAAAATCAATTAAATCGCATGGTAGAGATGTCGCAGAATGAACAAACTTCATCTTAAACCGTTAGAATGAAGCTGCATAATTTAGAACAAGATTTAGTAGAAATAAGAATATCACATATGAATAATATTAAGTAAATGGAGGAATTAGATCTAATGAAGTTATGCAAAAACGTACTTGTGTTTAAATCAAAATCGTGATATACTTTGTCTCTATTGATTTAAGTTTAGTTGGTATTAACAATGAAAGATACCTACGGCTGTTACAAAATGGTTGAAGTTGAACGGACGCACGTTGAATATAAAGTTAGGGATTGAAATTTATTAAACGAGTTTATAAAATTTCAATGAATTATTTTATTTTTTGGCTGAATAATAAAAATATTAATCCATCTTAATATTTAAAAATAATTTCATATTAAAAATACAAGATATTGGAATGAAGTTTTGAATAGGTACAGAAAGTGTTTAACTATTTGGGAGGGGATAGAATTTTTTTGAAAAAGAGAAGCCTACTTGTATTTTTGGGTGTTTATAATGTTTGGCTTAATATAAACTAAAATACATTACCTCTATTTATACTAGTGGCATTCTTAAATCAACGATTAGGATTTCGCCACCACAAATTTAATCTAATGGCAATAAATCACTTTCTAGAAAAAAATTCCAACTTATCTTTATCTTCTAGAGAGCTCCATGGATCTCTCTAGAATAAGTTTCTAGAAGTTGGATCTAGTACAACACACATTTGGGCTTAAAATTCTAGAGACCCAAAATTTAAGAAACACAAAATCAATTTAAACAATCATGACCCATTAAACTTATTTTTGACACCCCATGTAAATATTTTAATTTGACAAAGTCTTCATGCTTAAGAGGCTTGGAGAAAATATCAGTAGCTTGGTCATGCACATCTTTAAGTACTCCAATTGCACATCGTTGTTAGAAACATTCTCTCTAATATAGTGATAGTGTGTGACAATGCGTTTACTTAGATTATGGAAGACTCAATTCTTTTCCATAACTATTGTTGATTTGCTGTCCATGAATATCTTGGTCGGCTCCTTTTGTGGCAAATCCAACCCCTTTAACAAGTTTCACAACTATATCCACTATAACATTTATCTTAATATATATAAATGGAAAGTTGTCATGATGGCAACCCTAGCCACATGTCAACCTGATAGCAAATCTAAGAGCAAACCCTAATTCTAATTTTACCAATATGACCCTACACCCTAATTTTAATTTTACTAATTTAACCCTACATTAAGATTAAATATAATAATAACAATAAAACCAATTAAAATAATAATTAATTCAACATTAATAATTATTAATAATAACAATAATAATATTATTTATTAAATTAGAAAAAAAAAAAAAAAAAAAAAAAAAAAAAAAAAAAAAATAATAACGTTTTGAGAGATGGGACGAGGGAGGCCGAAGAAGACGGTTCCGCCGCCACCAATCTCTGACCTGAAAGACTCACCGTCGAGCCAGAAAAGCCCCAATGAAACGGTGGCTTTTCAAACAAGCTTGAGCGCTAGTCATACTACTGCGGTTGAGAAAACCCCCATTGTTTCTCCTTCATCTCAGCCGGAGATCCCTTCGACTAATGAAGGTCGGAAACTTTGGGTGGATGTTCTAAAAGACAACCGTAACCCTGCTAAGGGCAGATCTATGAAGTATATTGCTCCAAAGTTGGTAGATGGTAATGTAGAAGTTGAAATAGATGTTGCAGACATTGAATCTGAGATGAACTTCTGGGCTTCTGCACTCATACTTTACGTTATAGGTGGAGACCTAAGTATGACAGCTTTGAAGAATTTCATGACAAAAACTTGGAGCTTTGTACAATTACCAGATATGTACTACAATGAGGAGGGTTATTTCCTACTGAGATTCAAAACCCTCGATGACAGGGATGATGTGCTTATGAAGGGACCCTACACCATAAGGAATATGCCGATTCTAATCAGGGAATGGAACCCAGACTTTAAACTAAAAGATGATTTTCTGCGCACCCTTCCCATATGGATTAAACTGCCTCAGCTTCCATTATACCTCTGGGGAGAAAGTAGCTTAAACAAGATTGGGAGTGCTCTTGGGATCCCCCTTGTTACTGATGAGTGTACAGCAAACAAATTACGAGTCTCTTACGCTCGGATACTGGTAGAAATGGATATTACAAAGGAGCTCCCTACTGAAATCACAATTCGTGACAAAGATGGGAATAAACTGAAACAAGCTATTGAATACGAATGGAAGCCCTTGTATTGTAACAGATGCCATAAGCCAGGGCATAATTGTGAGCAGCAAAAGCCTAGAACAAAGCAATGGAAGCCTAAAGCTAGCACTGAAGCTCCACCTAAAATTATCACACAAGTGGCAGAAGGCACTGCTAAGGAGACTGTAATGACTGTGGAACCTGTGGGAGTCGCTGCTAAGGTGAATGTGGCTCAAAGAAATCTGGAACATGTGGGAGAAAGCTCAATTTCTAGGGAGGAACAAAGATGGACTGAAGTGAGCAAAAGCAATCGTGATAAAGGTAAGAAGCCTATGACTGAAACTGTGACTGATATTTTAGCTTGTATGAATGGTTTCGATGCATTGCAAGTTTTGAATGACCTGCAATTGCTGAAAGACTCTGGACAATGCTAGTATCCTGGAACGTGAGGGGGCTCAATAAAACGGCTAAGCTTAGGGAGATTAGCTCCCGTCTCCTAGAGCTTAAGGCACCTATCAATATTCTGATTGAAACTAGAGCTAAACAGGATCAGGCTGATGCTATTAGGAATAAGATGCACATTAAGGGTCACTTCATTGATAACTACAAGTATCACCCTAATGGTCGTATTTGGGTCCATTGGAATCCTGCCCAAATCGATATTCAGGTTAATAAAATGAGTTCTCAGATGATACATATGGCCATTTTTGATAATCAGAAAACCTTCAGGTATTGGCTGACTGCAATTTATGGGATGAATAATTTAGAGCAAAGAAGAATCTTGTGGAAGGATTTAGATGCTCTGAATGTTGTGGGACCTTGGTGTCTAATTGGAGATTTTAATAATGTGCTTACTTATCAAGACAGGATAGGAGGAAAGAATATAGTTGAATCTGAATTCAAAGATTTGGAAGATATGATGAGGAGCCACGATCTTTCTGAGATGAACAATAATGGTGAATTTTTTACCTGGTCTAACAAACACAGTGTAGGTACCATTTATTCTCGGATTGACAAGGTTTTGGCTAACACGGATTGGTTCCAGGCCCATATTGACTGCACTCTTAAAATTCTGCCACCAAGTATCTCGGATCACTCTCTGCTTCTTTTGCAGCAACATGTCCAAACTAAAAGGCACAAAAGGTTTAGGTTTCTTAACTGCCTAACTGAAATTGAGGGTTATCAAGGGATTGTACAGGCTAACTGGAATGCTCCTATTGAGGGAAGACCAAGTTACATCCTTTGGCACAAACTTAAAAGGCTCCAAGTGGTCCTTTATAGTTTGAATAAACCTTTACTTTCTGCTAATCAAAGGATTATTCAAGCCAGAGAACAATTAACTATTGCCCAAGAAAGTCTCCTTTTAGACAAATGGAATCCAGAAAAAATCACTAATGTGAAGAGATGCAATGAAGAACTTCTTAAGTGGCATGATATTGAAGAGAGTGTGCTAAAGCAAAGGGCTAAAATCAAATGGCTAAGGGATGGAGATGGAAACAATGCATATTTCCATGCCTCTGTTAGAATGAAACAAGCATCTACAGCCATCTCAACTTTGGAAAATGCTGATGGTCAGATTCTTTCAAATCCTGATGACATTGAGACAGAAATTTTGGATTTCTATGGTAACCTTATGGGGCTTAAAGCTAACTCTCTTGACTGTGTGGACATTGGGGTTCTCAGAAATGGTGCTCAAATCAATAGAGATCAGAAAATCTCCATGGAAAGTGCTATAACTGAGGATGAAATTTTCTCTGCACTCAAGGGTATCGATGATAACTCAGCCCCTGGCCTTGATGGATACACTGCGAAGTTTTTCAAAACTAGTTGGAACACAATTAAAGCTGATGTGATTGCTGCTATCCATGAATATTTTGACAAAGGCAATATGTACAAGGCTTTCAACTGCTCTCTAGTTTCTCTTATTCCTAAAAGTCCTTCTGCGAAATCTATTAAAGATTTTAGACCAATTTCAGTTTGTTCTACTTTCTATAAAATCATATCCAGGATTCTGACTAATAGGCTCAGTAAAGTCATTGGCAGTATAGTGAGTGCTAACCAAGCTGCTTTCATCCCTGGTCAACAGATTCAGAACCACATACTTTTGGCTTTTGAACTCCTTAAAGGCTATGAGTGGAAACAAGGTCCTCCTAAATGTATGTTTCAAGTTGACTTACAAAAAGCATATGACATGATTGATTGGCAGGCCCTGGAATGTATTATGGTTGAGCTGGGTATTCCTCCAAAATTTCTTAAGTGGATCATGCAAAGCCTAACTAGTGTGTCATATAGATTTAACATTAATGGCAGCCACTCGAAGATTCTTGTAGCTAGAAGAGGTATTAGGCAAGGGGATCCCATCTCCCCTTACCTTTTTGCTATGTTGATGGAGTATTTACAAAGAAGCTTACATCATATGCAACTAAACCCCAATTTTAAGCATCATGCAAAATGCAAGAAATTGCAGCTCACCAATTTAATGTTTGCTGATGATGTACTCCTCCTAGCCAGGGGAGATATTGCCTCAGTTGATCTTTTGCTGTCTACATTCTATAGATTTCTTAACTCCACAGGGATGAAGGTGAACAAAGATAAAAGCAAGATTTTCTTTGGAGCTGTTACTCAGGAGTTGAAGAATAGTCTTCTTGCTTTATCTGGTTTCCATGAAGGGACAATGCCATTCAAATACCTTGGAGTTCCTATTACTACTAAAAAGCTCTCCCTTCACCACTATATGGGGTTAATTGAAAAAATTGTTTGCAGAACTCGTGTGTGGACTTCAAAATTACTGACCTATGCGGGAAGGCTACAGCTTATCAAAAGTATCTCATTTGCCATTGTCAATTATTGGATGATGTGTTTTCCTTTGCCTAAAGCTGTGCTTGCTAAGATTGATGCTATTTGTCGTTCATTCCTGTGGACAGGAAAAGATCATATTAGCCGTAAAAGCCTTATTGCCTGGACTACTGTCTGTCAGCCTGTTAGTAAAGGTGGTCTTGGTGTGATTAATATGCACATCTGGAACAAGTGCACATTGTTAAAATTACTGTGGAACATCTGTAACAAGCCGGATAATCTATGGGTCAAATGGATTCACGCATATTACTTGAAGCAACAATCTCCTATGAATTTCACCCCTAACTCTGCAAGTACATGGATCATTAGAGAAATAATGAACACGAGATCCCTCATTCAGTCCTGTCAATCACAATGGGAAGGGATGTCTCTGAACAACAAATTTTGTTGTGGGAAAATATACAGCAGCCTTATCACTAATCCTTCTTTGGATTGGAGTAATCTCTGTATCCGTAATCCTGCACGACCTTGCTCTGTTGTGATCCTTTGGCTCTTATGTCACAGGAGACTTGCTACTAAAAGCAGGCTGAATAAACTTGGTTTCATTAATAATACAAACTGTCCTAACTGTGGGCTGATCGAAACCGATAGCCATATTTTCTTTGATTGCAGTGAATACCATGAGATTTGGAGGGCAGTACTGCACTGGATTCAGATTGAGCGATATCCTAAATGTTGGGATGAGGAATTTAGGTGGATTATGTCGCGTACAAAAGGCAAAGGCTGGCGGTCACGCCTTCTCAAACTTGCGCTGGCTGAAGGTGTTTATGGTATCTGGATTCATAGAAACAGTTTGATTTTTGGACCTCCTAGAGATAAAAAACATACTACTCAGGGGATTATTGATAAAATAGTTTATAGGGGTTGGGCTTGTAGAATTTTGAAACCTCATATAGCTAATCTTATGATTAGTTAGACCTCTCTTATAGTTTCTTTGTCTTTTTTGTTGCTGGATCTTTATGATCGCATTGTATTAACTGATTTTGGTTAATAAAGTTCTTTATTTCCAAAAAAAAAAATATTATTTATTAAATTATTTCTACATTATAATAATAATAATAATAGAATATTAAGCTATAATATTAATATAATAATAAAATGAGAATAATAATATAAAATAATAATAATAATAATAATAATAGAATATTAAACTATAATATTAATCATAATAATAATAATAAAATGAGAATAATAATATAATATTCAACTACCACTATTAAAAATAATATCATCTATCATCTATATAAGTAATTTAGAATAATTTTAAAAAATCATGTTTTCTCCTTTATTTTATATATATATATATATATATATATATATATATATATATATATATATATATATATATATTATATTTTATAATTATAATAGAATATTAAGCTAAAATATTAATATAATAATAAAATGAGAATAATAATATAAAATAATAATAATAATAATAATAATGATAGAATATTAAGCTAAAATAATAATAATAATAATAATAATAATAATAATAAAAAAATGAAAATAATAATATAATATCAACTACCACTATTAAAAATAATATCATCTATATAAGTAATTTAGAATAATTTAAAAAAAGTACCTCAACTTACCATCAACTATTCGCACATTATATCAGCCAATATAATCTATTATTATTATCTGAATTAAAACAAATAACGATATTATTTACCATATAATCTAATATTTGGCATGTCAAGATATTATTTATCATATAATCTAATATCTGCCATGTTAAGAAATTATTGATTTGGCAGCAATTATCTACAAATTTTCATAATGTCATATATATTTTCTATAACTTTTAGGCACATATTATGAAACATATTTCTAAATAAATATATATATTTATTTGAAGCATCTATTAGTTATATCTCCGAACCCGTTACTCTTTTATATAATTAATTTGTTATAAATTAAATTTATTTGAATATAAACTTTTGTATACCCAAAAATATTAGTAAATGTTATGAATTAATTTTCTTAATAAATGCCTTTATGTATTTAAGAGAATTAATTGGTTTTAAATTAAATTTATTTGAATATAAACTTTTATATACCCAAAACATTAAGCGTTATGAAATTAATTTTTTAAATAAATTGTCTTTGTATATTTATGTCCAACCTATCTTTTTCTATTCATTCCATAAGAATTTTTTTCTTAATTCCTTTACCGTAAAAATATTGCTTTGATATGAAAAAAATAAATTTTGAAGCGGTAGAGTAGTGGTAAGTGTTTGAAGCAACTTATCTTGAAATTCATCAGTATCGTTGGTCTTGGGTCATTGTCAAAGAGTCATTAGGAGTCATTGTTTCAACCATGTATATGCCTTCGCTATCAATGTTACAATGTATCAGTCTACCATGTTTTTGGACTATCAATGTTGGTTCAATTGGCAACAACTCATTTCGTCATCACCGTCTCACTGGGTGTTTGTCATTCTCATGTGATGTTGCTCTTTGATTCTACTATGTAGGGAAATTTTAATCCTATTCATCATCATCGTCTCACTTTTGTTGCCGCCATTCTCATGAGATGCTATTTTTTTTAATCAATTCCATTATATAGAAAGAATTTTGAAGTTTTGTTCGTGGGGATAATTTAAACCCCAATCACCGTTTTTCTCATGTGATGATGCTCTTAGAATTGAGATTAATGATGTCTTTTTTTTTTATACATTCTTTTTCTTTCACTATAATTTTTTAAACTAAAAAAAATATTTTCGCCAACATTTTTCAAATGCATTGTATACTAATCAAATAATACATTATTTTATATAAATATATATTTTTTTAAAAATATTTTAATGTTCGCGCATCGCGCGGGTCAGAATCTAGTTACTTCTAAAAATCATGTTTAATGCAATAATTTTTGTCTGTAGACAATACAATTCTTGCAATACCTTACAAATGTTCTCTAAAATACTTCTTTGAACAATTTTTAAAGGTTCTAATAATTTATCTTTATCTTTATCTTTAGCAATATTTGTCAAATGTCCCCTTAAACAATTATGAAAACAATTTTAAATTATTACATTATTCTCAACAAAATACTACAATTTTCAAATAATGCATAAAAATTTCGTCAACAACAAAATATTAGGCGTCAACTTTTCCTCTAAATATTATAAAATATATTTAATTTTATATATATATATATATATATATATATATATATATATATATATATATATATATATATATATATATATATATATATATATATATATATATATAATTACTTTAATTAAATAATAGAAATATATTTTATTATAGAATTTTTTTTATTAAAGTTGACATTTTAATTTTTTTAATGATATTGTAGTTTAAAATTTAATTAAAATAATAGCAAAATATTATTTAAGAATAAGCTAATATATTAGTATAGGAATTGTTATTTTTTATTAAAATTAATTTTGGTATATATGTTCAAAAATATAAATATTTATACATAAAAATGAAATTATTAATATTTATTTATAAATATTATTTTTTAAATAAAATTATAAATATTGAATTGAATGGAACATTAATAATAGATATTCAATCATATAAAATATATAGATATAAATAATAATAGCTAATTTTCGTATATTATATTAAACAATTAAAAAAAATATATAAATATAGTATGATAGAACAAAGGTACCTATAAATAAGGTAATGATCGACATAAAATTAAAATAAATATAAAGGATAGAAAATCAAAGTTTGATAATATAATTTTGTTGATATATTAATTGAATTAGAAATATGATTAATATAAAAATTTTAATTTCTCTTTTTTTTTTTAATAAGCAATTGAATATAAGAAATCGCACTAGAGGTGCAACCCTTACAACAAAAACACCCTAAGTTGGTGAGTTACAAAACAATGGTAGTTTATACCAATCATAAAAATTGATCCTACGCGAGGATTCCCTACTACTCACCCATCTCCAAGAAAAAAATAAAATGTTTGATATCACCTCATCATGGCAAAAAGATCCGCTATCGAAAATAATAGTGTTTCACATCTTCCAAGTACACCAAATTAAGGCTATCCATATAGTGTTTAGGATAGCTTTAATGTTGTTGTTGGACACCTTTTCTTGAATACTCCCGAAGCTCTTGAATTCCTCTTGAGACAAAATGATGCCATTACCTAACCACTCATAGATTCTAATCCAAATCGCCTTTGTTACTTGGCATTGAAAGAAAAGATGATCCAAAGATTCCAGATAGTTAGAACAAAAAGGGCAATCAACGGTAGATATGATAGACACACCTCTATTGACAAGAAGATCTTTGAGCGGTAGTCTTTTAATGAGGAATCTCCATGCAAAAATCTTGATCTTTGTCGGGATGGTTGTCTTCCAAATGACATCCAACAACTTGATAGTGGAGTTTGGCCAAGCTACTTCTTTAGCACTATCCAACATGTGCGAGACACTAGACACCGTGAAGTCTCCATTAGCCGTGAGATTCCAATGATAATCATCCTTAGCCGAAGGATCCAACACTAATCCTTGAAGAAGCTCCTTTAAATCCCTAATCTCTTCACCAATGGCCTTGGCCGATGCGGACAAGGTGGTTAAAGAAGCGTTCGGAATCAAGTGAATCAAAACCTCATCTCCAAAGATTTTTTTCCAATTCCACAAGCTTTCACCAATGTTCGCACTAAGGATGTCGCTCACCACGCATAATTTGTTGGTCGTACGATCAAACAAGTGCGGAAATGAAACACTAAGCGGTTGATCGTCCAACCAACAACAATGCCAAAAGAGAATGTTGTTACCTTGCTTTAGGTCACATTTAATCCAATCGATGAACCCTTCTCCTGAATCGTACTCTTTAGCATCATTAAGAACAATATCTCTCCACCATCTAAAATCTTCACGCTTTAACAATATCTCCCTTACTTCACTCAAAGTGAATTTCACCTTTCCTCTCATATCCCATCCTCACTTGTAAACCAATTTTAATTTTCCTGTCACTCATACATCAATTTCAAAATCCTTTTCATTCACAAATCAATTTCTATCTAATAATATTATTAGATTTTAGAAAACCAATATTACCCATCGTGTTTTCAAGTTCAATTTTCTAACCTTATGAACCTAATAAACCCTAAGAACGAGAAAAAATCAATTTCCCCTCTCAGAAGGTGACTATCCATTCAAACGCCAGAAAACCAATTTTCTCCAATGCAAGAATCTCTCTACAAACGCAACTCGCACAGTCATACAAGGGTGCAGTTACCGTGCATATATAGATAAAAATCTATGCACCATGCATAGATTATTATGTACCCTTGGATCAAATTCTAGACATCAATTGTTATTACTCAATACTCAATACTCACCACTCAATACCCAATACTCAATACTCAATACTGGATTAAAACATGATCCAATGGCTTATGTAGGCTTATGCATGGCGCATAAGGAAAATCCTTATGCATATTAGCCAAAGCCGTCATGCAATATTCTTTTTCCCCTACTTTCATTAAAGATATCATTTTATTAAACCTAATTTCTTTATTTCCTCCCTCTATTTCGATTGTCAATTTCTTGCTCTAATTATGGTTATCATTTTCAATAAGTTCTAATTATTATTTTTATTTGTAATATTCTATATCCTCTTAAATGTTCTATTTTTTTGTCCGTCCGATAAACTGATTTCCTATATGCTCTATAACTTGTCAGTTTGGATACATAGAATAATTAATGAATTTGAGTTTAATTCTTAATCAATTCAATATATCTTTATTAATTGATAAAAGAAAGGATAGGTTAGTAATGGTTATAACACACTTTTTTGGGATTCTATTTGATTGGGAGACAAAGCTTTAAAGGGGGTTTATATGTGGATTTCCGTTCTTTTTTGTAATTGGGTTGGAAAACCCTCAGTTCTCCCTTTAATGATATCATGTTTTTAAGTAGCATTGTTAAATGGTACAATGTTATTAGGGAACAAAAATATCTTTTAAAGATATTTCTCTTCACTCTCTCTTACAATTCATGTTATTTTGTTAGTAAGGAAATAAGAGAAGGAAATAAGAAAAGGAAAGAAGAGAAAGAAACAAGAGAAGAAAAGAGAAAGAGTAGAGAAAAGAAGAGGGAAAGAGGAAAAGTTTGGAAAGAGGAAAAAGCTTGGATCAAAAAGCCAAAATCATATCAATCCATCATCATCTTCTTCTCATGAAGTGGGTTCTAGTTTAGTTATAGCTTTGGAAGAATTTTTGTATGAAATTGGGAATTAGGTTTTTGTGAAATTAATAATTATCATTATGTAATGTATACATTCTTGTTTTGGTGTGTGATTATTTATCTTAATTTATTATCTTTGCAAGGAAAGAAATGTATAAAGTAAAAAAATATGCAGCCATTTAAATTTTGTAATATAAATAACATTAGTACACATTTAAGCAAGTTACTTGTAACAATCATTCCTTACATATTGAAGAAGAATATTTTGAATAAATCATTCCTTAATACACGTGACGAGAGACTAGATTCCATCATTTAAGTAACATTAGCCCTTTCATTCATTGATGATGAGTTTGCTTCCTTCATCAAACTGTTCTCTGTAGTTATTATTTTCCAAAATATTGTAGATAAACTACTTTTATTTTTCATCCCATACATTTTATAATTGATTTAATATTTAAACTCAAAAGAGTCAATGTCTCTCTCTCCTACAAATTTTGAGCTAGCACATCATAACAATGACGAACATCAGATTCATATGAAGAGAAGAATTTCAATGACGTGTTCAAAAATTCTTCGAGTCAAAGGTTTCTGAGTGTTGCCATTAACTCCAGCTTCAAGAAACATTTCTGAATTATGATCACTAAAGTTTGATAACATGCCCAGTGCCCACTATTTTGCTTTGTATCCCAATGCACGTATATCCATCACAAACTAAATAAAATACAATAACAAAAACATTTTAGTTATAGATATAATAACAATTAATCTCAGATTTAGAAAAGAAGAAAGAAATTGTCTATACCTGAGGTTCACTTACAATGAACAAATCAAAGTAAATAAAAATTATGATGTCAAAAGTTGCATTGCTTCTTGAGCACTATTTGTAGGTTCTGCTCGAATGCATATGCCTGTTGATTCAAGTATATGAACGTTAATAAAACATAAGAAATAAAAAAATGTAAATATATGCAACTAGAAATTAGTTTTTGCTAGGATCAAGTCAAGTATTAGTGCAAGAATCCAGCAAA
Organism: Vicia villosa; assembly: GCF_029867415.1. Lineage (NCBI taxonomy): Eukaryota > Viridiplantae > Streptophyta > Magnoliopsida > Fabales > Fabaceae > Vicia > Vicia villosa. The sequence goes on from NC_081182.1 coordinate 65,019,337, forward strand.
TACCTAGCAAATAGAGAAGAAAAATAAAAATTTCTAATGACAAACATTTGACCTCATAAAAACTCCATAACAGAAACTTCAAAATTCCAATGACAGAAAACAATTACTAACATTTAACCAAGGAAATTACGGTCGTTGAAACGAAAAAAAAATTCTCTGCCGAAAGACCAATCAGATTGCATGGTAGAGATGTCCATGAATGAACAAACTTCATCTTCAACCGTTAGAATGGAGCTGCATAATTTAGAACAATATTTAGTAGATATTAGAAGATCTTATATGAATGAAATTAACTAGTTGGAGGAATCAGATCTAAAGAAGTAGTGCAAATGCGTACCTGTATTTAAATCAAAGTCATGATAACATTTGTTTCCTTTGATTCAAGTTGAGTTGGTATTAAAAGTGAAAGGTTCCAACAGCTATTGCAAAAAGTAGTAGTGAAGGAGGGGCTTTTGTAGTTTCTTAACAATAGCGTGGATGATTTTTTTAATATAAGTTTTATGAAATAAATTATGTTATTTTATTTTCTTCTTTTGATTGTGCTTCAGGTTGCAGAGAAATGTTTTGGTTAAAAAAGTGCAGAAAACTAAACAAAAATGAAATCAAATAAAAAAAGGATAAAATGCTGTAAGATGTTGGAAGGAAGTTTGGTTAGATGGAAAAGTTGTTTAAGTATTTGAGACAGGATAGTAAATTTTTGAGAAAAGGATGGTTAGCTGTATTTTTGAGTGTTTAAAAATTTTTATTTGATTTAAGCTTCAGGACGTCATCTCTATTTATACTAGTGACATTCTTTAATCAACGACTAGGATTTTGCCACCTCAAACTTAATCTAATGGCAATAAATCACTTTCTAGAATTTCTCTATTATTCAACAAAAATATTAATTCATCCTTTTCTTCTAGATTAGCCTTCTAGAAGTTGGACCTACACCAAATATTTGGGCTTAAAATTCCAATGGCTAAAAAACTAACAAATCCAAAATCAGTTTACACCCTCCTTAAACTTGATTTTGCTATTCCAAGTAAATATCTTAACTTGATAAATTTTATTACAAATAACTAGTGGAAAACCCGTGCGGACGCACGGGTTTTGGTGTGGACTGCGGATATGTTACCAGTTTATCATGAGAAAGAGAAAACAGTTTTATCAAAGTAGTTTATTATTTTTTTTAAAAACATCAATAATATATATTTCAATTATTCATATATTATCTTTAAAATTATTGTATTTTAAATTAAAAATATTAGATAAATAAAGAATTAAAAAACAATACATTTTTCTCGTGTTTGAATTCATAAAGCTTTTTCTTTGTAATAACCTGTGCGATCACACAGACTTTGACCTGCTTACCCGTGCGTTCACACGGGTATTGGTCTGTTACCCGTGCGTTCACACGGATTTTGGTATGGTTACCTGTGTGAACACACAATACTGATATATTACCCACGCGTTCACATGAATTTTGGTCTAGTTATCCGTGCGTTCACACGGTACTGGTGTGTTACCCGTGTGTTCACACGAATTTTGACCTGGTTACCCATGTGCTTACACGGTACTGGTGAGTTAACAGTGCGTTCGCACGGATACTGGTGTGGTACGCACGCTTTTGTTTGCAAGTTGAAAAATGAAAAACTTATGAGTTGCAGTAAGCTGAAATTGAAATATTTATCTAGATAGAAGATGAAATGTAAATAATATAAATATTTTGATCAATTATTTCATTTTTCCTGTGATAAAGTTGAATAATAATAAAGTTATTCCGGTTTATTTAAATTTTATTGACTCGTGTTTGGATTAGTAATTTCATTCAAGTGCTTAAGAAAGCAACAATACAAGACATAACAATTATCCTCACCATGATAGATAGATCACATACAAGACTTTAAATCACATGCAAGACATAACAATTATCCTCACCATGATAGATAGATCACATACAAGACTTTAAATCACATGCAAGACATTATAACTTATGTTTGAAGCTTTACTACAAAGTTTTAAATATGGCGAATGAGAATTATATTCTTTTCATTGGTACACGATGTTAATGTTAATGTTATATTTTATATATCAAAAACATTTTCTCTAAATTGAAAACAAAAAACTCCCATCTATTCCTTTTAAAGCTATAGTGATATCTCACTTTTACCAAATTAGGTAGAAATATCTTATGATAAGGATATATAATTAATGGGTTTAATTTAGAACAAATGAGTTAGAAATTTTACCAAATTATCATTCTATGTATTTGGAGCAGAATTTTCAGCACCTTGTTTTCATTTCTAATGGTATACTGATCAGAATCATGTCTACCTGTTGATATCTGAATGGTCATAACGTATAATGAACTTTTGTACCAAATTCTAGCATTTGAAGGGTGAATTCTCCTCCGTATTTGTAAAATCATTGAAACTTATATTTAATGAATCAATGAGAAAGTATAGCAGATTTCAACAGTATAATACAGTAAATTTGAGAAAATTTACTAATTCCTAAAAACAGACACATTATTTCTAACTTGATGACCAGTTCTGGACTACAATATAAGGTCTATAAATGTCAACTTTTCATTTATGTTGTGTATATGAAACTTGTTTTGAATCAGATCAACACCGGTTTTAAGCTCGGAGGCCAAGTTTAGGGCACCCGTGGGCAAGAGGCAGATCCACATTCTTCTAAGGTTCTGAAAGTTTTAGGTACCGTCTTATCAACATATAGTGCTTCATCCAAGTAATCGCACTCATGCTGTAAAATCCGAGCCTGCCACCCATAAGCTTTTATTTTGATTGGCTCGCCATAACGATCAAAATCTGCAACCTCAACATCAAGATGCCACTCTACCAAAGCTTGATATCGATCAACACTGCAAAATGTTACTACAGATGATGTTAAGCTGGTATGAAGTTTGTGTAGTTCTGTAATCATTTTTACCACATAAACCAAAATTAATTACTGTTTTTCATAAAAATTATGATTATGTTAAAAACGATATTACATACAATGATATTAAATCCAACAAATTCAATTAAACCCAGTAAGGTTGGAGGAAAATCTCACACAAACATGATATAATTATAATAAGAGGTATGGATAATGATAATAAGAGATTCAACTATCACACAAACACAAACATTGAACCCTTAGATAATCATGATTGAACACAAACATTGAACGCGACAGTTGGTATTATCTAGGGTAAATACTGCATAGCCACTTACATCATCTGCTGCAATTCCGAGTCGTTACTGACATGCATCTGCATACCTTCTAGGAACATAACTTAAACAAATATAGAGAAAATTGAAATGAACGCGAAATGGAAAGATCACAATATTCAATATGGTTGACAAAAACAACTCGATAGATAATAACTAACACTCAACCGTTATGATAAAGGCACAAAGGCATACCTAGAGTCAGTGACTTCCTGTAATTTATGATATAGAGACTTATATCACCATTATTCATACTCTTATATCACAGCCTGTAAACATTGTCCTTTAAGAGTATGATTTGTCCTTTAAGAGTATTATTTCAAATCACATCATTTTCATTGAGAAATCAGAATAGATTCTATAAACAGATTACAAAATCTATAAGTTAGGAATTTTACTATTGTTTAAAATGGCAATAATCAAAATCATGAATGAAGAGAAGTTGAACTTCCATATCAGTGCAATAAACATAAATCCAAACTGCATTCACAAGTAAAATAAAAAAGAAATTTATTATCACTCACATACCTTGTCATAAAATATAACATATATAACCACAATAACACTGTTTACTTACCACTATTCGGATGGTTATAGAAACTGCATAGATCTAAAATACAAAGAAAATGGTTTCAAATGATAACACAATTAATTCAACATGGTGAGTGGTAAAAAGATCATGCAATATAATAAACCGTGTAGTTCTTCATTCTTTGGAAAATAGATATACTTGTCAAGACTACAATGATAATAACTCTCAAACCAGGTTCCGTCAAGACTACCAGAAGCGCCTCTTGCAGCATTTGTGGCATCAGCTACAACAATTTCAAGCATTTTCTGAATTAGATCCTTTGCGTTGTCCGAAATGTTAGGCCAAGGATCACTTTCCAAATTAGATCCTTTGCGCTCTCACCTTTATGGATTCAATTATGAGTTTTGCATCTTCAAAACCTTTGTCCTATTAATATTGCAATAATAGGTGTGCATCAGAGAATGATAATTTGTACATTTAACAGTAGCACAACAGCTTAACAGTAGAAAGACAAAGCAACAAAACAGTATAACAACAAACTTCAGCACACAACCATATAATGACTAAACTTGCAAACAATGACATGTTATTATGACCAGCTATTTCACAATTCTCTGATGTCATGTCACTCTAGTATCTTCTTGAAAACGCATAAACATTCATTAGAGGTGTCAATAAATGGTATAGATCCAGTGTTGCATTTTAATTTCTCGGGCTCATCATTTGACATTTTTAAATTGTCTACAGGAGAAGGTATCGACGTGTCCAAGAGTGTTGACAAAATGCGCATTAGAAGGTATCACCAGCACTGATAGATCAGGTTACCAAAATATATTTAGAATACATTGCATTCCTCATTGCAAATTAACAATACAAAAATATTTTAAGAACGGTTTTGAGTAGCGTACCGTGCTTCTTTCACCAAAGTGAGAAGATTTTTGTTAGAGAGCTCAACAACAATAGCAAAAGCATCTTTCTCATCAATATCAACGATTTCAACCTACATATTGATGAGAACATCTAGAGGAATTTTTTTTATTCTCAGGGAATGAACCAAGATCCAAGAAACATTCCTTGATCTCTTATCTTAAGTAGTTTATACTTATTGCCATTCTTTCGATTAGGTTGATTTCATAAGATTCTCCAATACCTTGGCCTTGAGATAACTTGTTTTTAACACTTTTCCAAAGCATTTCGCTTTGATCTCTCGCCGAAGCTCCGATCAATTTTAGAGCCAGTGGAAGCTTTTCACACTCACACACAACCTGTTTCCATTTGAATAATCTCAGAACAATAATTATGGTTCAAAAGAAAACATATAAAAAACAATCAGATATCATGTTTGAAGGAAGGGATTCGAAAACAGTATTTACAATAGATGAATACAAACAAAGACACGATAACCATATGAAATAGAACCATGAAGCATGAAACGACGTTAAATCAATAACACTTAAATAACACCGACATAGAAAAATTGGAAAAAACGTAAAAACAAAAACAAAATACAAACAAACACATGATAAATAAAAAAACAAATCCATAAGATATGAAATAAAGTTAAATCAATAACACATAAATAACACCGACAAGAAAACTCACTTCTTTGTCAATAACTATCACATGAGATCCGTAAACTCACATCTTTGGTTTTGTATACCCTTTTCCAACTCCGCCAAAGCCACATACAGACAATGTTTTTTTTACCAAAGAAATTTCAATACGATTCAATTTTCGGCGCATCTTCCCCCTTCCGCGTGAGCCAACACAACCAAATCTGAAACAACAAACACTAAATCAGAAGAAATCAGAAAAATAGATGAAACCCTAAAATCAAAATCCAACTTATTTGCACACCATTCTTGTTTCAGTGTGATACGAATATACAAAAAGAGGGAGGAGAGGATGGTTATGATGTTACCGAAACTTGAAACCCGATGATAGCGGAAGAATAAGAAGACGAAGAAGGTTGAGGATGAGGAAGAAGAATAGAGAGAAAGAAGAAGAAACAGCTTTGCACAGACGAGAAAGAAAGAGAAAAAGAAAAGGATGAGATTTGAGAAAGGGTGTGGAAGAGGCATAGCAGACGGATTAGACATGTCCAAAAAAGCAGGTAGCAATTGAAAGTACGGTTGCGAAAGAAGGAGATGTTGTCTTTCCAAGAAAGATACGAATTAAAAGATTTGAAGAAGGTTGTCTTTGCTCAGCTCAAACGTGATAGCATAGCATGGAGTAAAGAATAGCAACCAAGATATCCACGTGGAACAATATGGAAGCAAGGGGGCAATTCGGTATTTTCCAGATCAGTTAACTTTCTTATATTGTAGATATATTTTATAACAAACTTTCAGCTCAATTAATTAAAAACCGAGGTCAAATGCCTTGGAACGCGTCATTTTAATTTTTTAAAAATTAAATCTTATCCCTTAGTTTTAATCTAAACTAACGGAAGTTGTAGTTTACGGTTTGAGCTTCCATTTTTAACTCCTGTAATTTCGTATTTTATTTAGAACCAAAATGGCACCCTTATTTTATTTAATTTTTTAAATTAAAATATAAATCGTCCATTCTCTCTGTTGTTTAATCAACTTTTTTTTTAGAAAGCAAGGAATACTAAAAATGGAGAACTAAGGGTTCTCCAACCCAAGTACAAAGGAAGGCGAGAAAGCCGACAAGAAAATTACATACCAATTACAATTACGAGAGGAAAAAAATCGGTTCCTTTACAAAACTCGTAAAACGTATAATTGGGACGGGTAATATTCCCACAAAAGATCACTTCCACACCAAAAGTTTAATGTTCCAAACGGTATTGTTAACGTTCCAAGAATCCTTCCGGAAACACACACTGTTCCTCACCAACCAAATGGCCCAAGTAGTAGCAAGCCACACAACACCCAACTTCCTATCTTTCACCATATTCACACCAAAAAATGAGTGCCACTCCATAAAATGCGAAAAACACTCCTCAAAAAAGTTATTTCCTTTACCAACCCAAAACGCTATTTCACTCCAAATCTTCTTCACCACCCCCACAACTAAAAAAGAGATAATCCATATTTTCCGTATAATTACCATAAAATGTACACAAACTCCTCTAGAGCGAAAACAATACCTCTAATCACCAACAAGTCCTTTGTAGGAAGTCTCTTGCGAAAAAATCTCCAACCAAAAACTTTTATCTTAAACGAAACCTCCAACTTCCAAATCAAACTAAACACACCGTCATGAACATTAGGAGGGCCAAAAGGAACCCGAAACGAATCATAGAACTCGTAGCACGATGCCACCGAAAAAACCTTCTTCAAACAACCACTCCACATCACCGAATCTTTGCCCTCTTTCCACCCATTAAACACTTCCACCCTACGATTCAAACTCTCCATCTCTTCCGAAATCTCGGCCATGTAACACCCCAAATCTACCCGGTAATTATAATAAAAATCAGAGTATAAATTGCAAACAACATTCATTTGAGGTATCACATATTCGTCATTCAAAAACAATTATGGCTTAATTGCCTTCATATAGATACATAGCACGTAACTTAAAACGGACAATTAAATCATTATTAAAAAAATCACTTTGTTTCAAATTAAATAGTTAACTCGCAGCGGAATCATCAAACTTCATAAATATTCAATTCAAGTCGTAGCATCATTGCACGGTAACTTTAAGTTACAATTTAAAACATAGTTCACTTAAAAATTCACCAAACAAAATAATAAATAAAACAATCTCTTTATCCCCCCGAGTGCTACGTATCAGAGCAAGACACCAACTCGATTAACAGCAATTAAAGACTTCATAAAATCACTTCAAATTTCCATCGCTATCTTGAGTACCTGTCAATTTCCCATGGTAGGGAAACATCATTCAGAAAGGGTGAGATATCTACCAATATAAACAAACGCATGATAAACAATATATTAGAATTTAATCATACGAAATTATCACGTTACAGCTTTCAGACAACATTTGTAATAACAATTAACCTGAACAGATATAATTAACAAAGATCAATAACAACAACATATTAATAGTTATAACAACTATTTCTCATCTTCCAGACAATGCCTGTCACAACACGTCATTAGTGTAACAATTTATAATTACAACCCCACATTATCACAATATAACAACAACTCAAGTCACATCACATCACAATTAAATCACACTCATGCCACATATAATGAGACTCTACAACTGCACATGCATGTGGTACCCAGGGCTTCAGCCCCCATCGCCAATTGCCAGTTAAACAGAGGCATCAAGGCATAAGCCTTCGTCACTAATTTGCCAATCTAGGCCGTCGCCAAAAATGCATATGTATATGAATGCAACAAACACACACAACAAACAAAATCATCGTCACAAGGCATAAGCCTATATCGTCGCTATACTAATAAATAGAGGTATACATCGTCACTGAAACATCCTTCAACTTCGCATAAAACAATAACAATTATCACCACAACAACAACTAATTTCATCGAATCAACACAACAGAATCACAACAACTAATCAGGAATAATTTCCTACGAATTTAACCCCCACATATCATTCATCATGAGTCCGGTTATAGAGTTAGAACCCCACCCCTTACCTTGTATTCGGAGTCCATTCTACAATTCTACCGATCGAATCCATCTAGCCTTAGCTCCCAAACATTGCCTCTTTTCATCCGAATAAAAAGCTGAAAATTTCCCAAATATGCAGCTACAGTGCGATGATCATATCTCACAACTCAGACCTTATTTTGAAGATCCCAACGGTCAAAAGTTAGCTCTAGGTGTTGCGAACCTACCCACAAAATTTGGTGACGATCCAACGGTTAACGAATCGGGGATCTTTGATTTAGTGAGACTGCTGCAAGAAAAACGGGAATGAATTTCTCTCATATTTTCTCTCTTCTCTACAACTTCCCATGACCAATTCCCCAAGACTTTTTCTCTTCTAATTAGCCTAATCCTTATCTTAACCTAATTTCATTAAACCTATTGGGCCTAACATTCACACCCCACCTTTTACTACCACCATCACTTAATTAAGTCCATATAATAAATCTAGTATTTCTTCAATACTATTTCTACAACTTAATCAATTAATTAATCGAGTAATTAATCATAAAAACTCATGTCAACAATTCTCAACACTCCACAAATTCAATAATTAAATTCGAAATAATTTGAAAGTATTTAATTAAATAATTAACTAAATACCGGGTGTTACAACTCTCCCCCACTTAGAATATTTTCGTCCTCGAAAATTTATCCGATACAACCATCATCAACTACACTTACACGTCCAACCATCCAACATAACAACCCATTAACATATCTCAAATTGACTACACATATGTCGACTATTTTGGTACTTCTTCAACATAACCGTTACTAACTTGTAAACTATTCCAACGCTATTCGAAAGTGCGAACATCGACGCCATGCGGCGACACTCTTTACGTTATCTCCAAAACTTCTCAAATGGTACACTAATTCTTAAAATTTATTTTCAACAAACCTATTAATTACTCCTTAAATTCACTCAACTTTGACGGTGACGTCCTGTGCGGCACCAACAAACAAGTCCAGTTCCAAGGACAAGCGTAACCGCAAATTCCATCTCTTTCCAACATCATCCTGTTATAAATAAGTCTATTACAACTTCTGAAACCATTTTTAAAATAAATTTCATTTCGTTAGCTTTCCAACGCTTCAAACGGGACTCAAATCGGATGTCCAGAACTCAAGTTATGAATTTTTGAAGTTTCACAAAACATTCAACAATTTCCTGCGTTTTGCTTACGGAATTTCCACTCCAAAACTCATTTTTCTTCAACTTAAACATATTCCAAAAAAACTCTTAACATATCTCCTCACTCCCAAACTTTTTATAACTCGAGAGACACATTCTTTCGTCGAAATTCAGTTTTCGAAACACCAAGACAACAATCCTCTTTGCGAACTTGCAACTGAACCACATCCGAGAAGCAAAGCTTCTCCCCCACTTCGCTCAAACTAATTCCTGCAACAACCAGAAAGCAACAAGTACCGACAGTGTTATACACACTTGTCGCGTACTAAGGGATAAACAACAATTAAACGACTCTGGCCGGACGGACCAACCTACTCTGATACCACTAATGTAACACCCCAAATCTACCCGGTAATTATAATAAAAATCAGAGTATAAATTGCAAACAACATTCATTTGAGGTATCACATATTCGTCATTCAAAAACAATTATGGCTTAATTGCCTTCATATAGATACATAGCACGTAACTTAAAAGGGACAATTAAATCATTATTAAAAAAATCACTTTGTTTCAAATTAAATAGTTAACTCGCAGCGGAATCATCAAACTTCATAAATATTCAATTCAAGTCGTAGCATCATTGCACGGTAACTTTAAGTTACAATTTAAAACATAGTTCACTTAAAAATTCACCAAACAAAATAATAAATAAAACAATCTCTTTATCCCCCCGAGTGCTACGTATCAGAGCAAGACACCAACTCGATTAACAGCAATTAAAGACTTCATAAAATCACTTCAAATTTCCATCGCTATCTTGAGTACCTGTCAATTTCCCATGGTAGGGAAACATCATTCAGAAAGGGTGAGATATCTACCAATATAAACAAACGCATGATAAACAATATATTAGAATTTAATCATACGAAATTATCACGTTACAGCTTTCAGACAACATTTGTAATAACAATTAACCTGAACAGATATAATTAACAAAGATCAATAACAACAACATATTAATAGTTATAACAACTATTTCTCATCTTCCAGACAATGCCTGTCACAACACGTCATTAGTGTAACAATTTATAATTACAACCCCACATTATCACAATATAACAACAACTCAAGTCACATCACATCACAATTAAATCACACTCATGCCACATATAATGAGACTCTACAACTGCACATGCATGTGGTACCCAGGGCTTCAGCCCCCATCGCCAATTGCCAGTTAAACAGAGGCATCAAGGCATAAGCCTTCGTCACTAATTTGCCAATCTAGGCCGTCGCCAAAAATGCATATGTATATGAATGCAACAAACACACACAACAAACAAAATCATCGTCACAAGGCATAAGCCTATATCGTCGCTATACTAATAAATAGAGGTATACATCGTCACTGAAACATCCTTCAACTTCGCATAAAACAATAACAATTATCACCACAACAACAACTAATTTCATCGAATCAACACAACAGAATCACAACAACTAATCAGGAATAATTTCCTACGAATTTAACCCCCACATATCATTCATCATGAGTCCGGTTATAGAGTTAGAACCCCACCCCTTACCTTGTATTCGGAGTCCATTCTACAATTCTACCGATCGAATCCATCTAGCCTTAGCTCCCAAACATTGCCTCTTTTCATCCGAATAAAAAGCTGAAAATTTCCCAAATATGCAGCTACAGTGCGATGATCATATCTCACAACTCAGACCTTATTTTGAAGATCCCAACGGTCAAAAGTTAGCTCTAGGTGTTGCGAACCTACCCACAAAATTTGGTGACGATCCAACGGTTAACGAATCGGGGATCTTTGATTTAGTGAGACTGCTGCAAGAAAAACGGGAATGAATTTCTCTCATATTTTCTCTCTTCTCTACAACTTCCCATGACCAATTCCCCAAGACTTTTTCTCTTCTAATTAGCCTAATCCTTATCTTAACCTAATTTCATTAAACCTATTGGGCCTAACATTCACACCCCACCTTTTACTACCACCATCACTTAATTAAGTCCATATAATAAATCTAGTATTTCTTCAATACTATTTCTACAACTTAATCAATTAATTAATCGAGTAATTAATCATAAAAACTCATGTCAACAATTCTCAACACTCCACAAATTCAATAATTAAATTCGAAATAATTTGAAAGTATTTAATTAAATAATTAACTAAATACCGGGTGTTACAGGCCACACCTAAAATAAACTCGAAAATACCAAAAATACTCCATTTCCAAACACCATCCAACCAACCCCCCATCGCCGCAACGGGGACTTTTTTAAAAAAGACAACTCAAATAATACCGGAAAGGCTTCTCTCAAAGGAATGTCAACAAGCCACTTAGATTCCCAAAAAGGAGTATTAATAATCCGTTATGTATAACAAAATTAGACCTTTCAACAATAGAATCCAAAGCAAAAGACAAACTAACCTTTAATAAATCTTTCCGCCAAAAAGAACAAGAGGGAGATACTTTAGCATCCTTGTCGCCGCAAAACACAATAGAAGATAAATCACCGTAACGCGCCTTCAAAACCTCGAGCCACAAAGAATCTTTCCCTTGAAGAATGCGCCATCTCCACTTGTTAAGGAGAGCCAAATTAAACAAGGAAATATTTTTGACTCCCAAACCTCCCTTGTCAACCGGTAAAGTAACATCCTCCCACCTCACCCATTGAATACTCCTCTTTTCCTCCACTCCACCCCACAAAAATTTGCTTTTAATGGAATTCAACCGTCTCACCACTTTATTTGGCAATTTATAAAAAGACATGGTAAAAATTGCTAAAGAACTAAGAACGGACTTTAAAAGGGTAATTCTACCTCCAAAATTCAAGAAACGGTTCGTCAATCCTTCTAACCGGTGTTTCATCTTTAACACAAGTGGCTTCCAAGTGTCCTCCTTTCTCGGATTAAAACCAATGGGAATTCCAAGAAAATAAAAATTGCTCTCCTCCACCTTACAAGAAAGAAAATAAGACGCCGCTTATATAAAACTACCATTAGTATTAATGCCAATCAACTTACTTTTATGATAATTAATCCCTAGCCCCGGAACAATCTCAAAAGCCCTAAGTGCCGCTTTTATGGCCCACACATGTTTCCAACTTCCTTCTCTCACAATTAAAGTATCATCCGCAAATTGAAGCACATCCACCGGACAAGACTCCTTAATAACGAATCTTTGAAACTCTCCCACTTCAATGAAATGTCTAATCAAACCCGTAAGTCCTTCCGCTACTATGACAAAAAGAAAATGAGAAAGGGGGTCTCTTTGTCTCAAACCTCTTGAAACATCAAGATCCTTCGTGGGGCTCCCGTTAACTAACACCGACATAAGTCATCGAACCCGATCGGCTTGGACGAGTATAGGCCTATTTGCTTGGTGAGTTGCATGTATAAGGTGGTGGCGAAGCTTTTGGCGGGGAGGTTAAAAATAGTGCTTAATTCCATCATTTCCTCTTGTCAAAGTGCTTTTGTTCCCGGTAGGCAACTTCTTGATGGTGTTTTAGTAGCTAATGAAGTGGTGGATTATGCTAGAAAAGAGGGCAAAAGGTGTATTCTTTTTAAAGTGGATTTCGAGAAAGCTTATGATAAAGTAAGTTGGAGCTTTTTGAAATATATGCTAAAAAGGATGGGTTTTGGGGAGAAGTGGATGAAGTGGATGGAAACTTTGGTGTTTGTTGTTTAATCAACTGATCGAGATATAAACTCCAAACAATATTATATCTCAACATCAGAATGCTAACTGCTATTCACTTTTGTTAACTCTATAACTTGTTAGTTTGGACAAGTAGAATAATTAATGAACTTAGATGAACTTAATTCTTAATCAATTCGATAGATTTTTATTAATTGATAAAAGAAAGGATAGATTAGTAACATTTTTAAATGGTACAATGTAATTAGGGAACGAAAATATCTTTTAAGATATTTCTCTTCACTCTCTCTTACGATTCCTATGTTATTTTGTTAGTAAGGAAATAAGAGAAGGAAATAAGAAAAGGAAAGAAGAGAAAGAAAGAAACAAGAGAAGAAAAGAGAAAGAGTAGAGAAAAGAAGAGGAAAAGAGGAAAAAGCTTGGATCAAAAAGCCAAAATCATATCAATTCATCATCATCTTCTTCTCATGAAGTGGGTTCTAGTTTAGTTATAGCTTTGGAAGAATTTTTGTATGAAATTGGGAATTAGGTTTTTGTGAAATTAATAATTATCATTATGTAATGTATACATTCTTGTTTTGGTGTGTGATTATTTATCTTAATTTATTATCTTTGCAATGAAAGAAATACATAGAGTAAAAAAGCAGCCATTTAAATTTTGTAATATAAATAACCTTAGTACACATTTAAGCAAGTTACTTGAAACAATCATTCCTTACATATTTAAGAAAATTATTTTGTATAAATCATTCCTTAGTACACGTGAAGTCAGTACATGTGAACATATAACTAGGAGATAGAAATTTAGCCTTAGGTGAATCCAATATCATCCATTAGTATTGCGATAATGTGACTTTGAGGAGGATTAGAAAGTATTATGTCTTGCTGCGGCGATGATGTAGGTCCAGTCACAGTTTTTGGTAATGGTTAAAGAATTGACGAGAGACTAGATTCCGTCATTTCAGTAACATTAGCCCTTTTATTCACTGACGATGAGTTTGCGTCCTTTCATCACACTGTTCTCTGTAGATATTATTTTTCAAAATATTGTAGATAAACTACTTTAATTTTCATCCCATACATTTCATAATTTATTTAATATTTAAACTCAAAATAGTCAAAGGTTTCTGAGTGTTGCCATTAACTCCTGCTTCAAGAAACATTTGTGAATTATGATCACTAAAGTTTGATAACATGCCATTGCCCACTATTTTGCTCTGTATCCCAATGCACCTATTAATATCCATCACAAACTAAATAAAATACAATAACAAAAACATTTTAGTGATAGATATAATAACAATTTATCTCAGATTTAGAAAAGAAGAAAGAAATTGTCTATACCTGAGGTTCACTTACCATGAAGAAATCAAAGTAAATAAAGATTATGATGTCAAAGGTTGCATTGCTTCTTGAGCACTATTTGTAGGTTCTGTTCGAATGCATATGCCTGTTGATTCAAGTTTATGAACGTTAATAAAACATATGAAATTAAAAAATGTAGATATATGCAACTAGAAATTAGTTTTTGCTAGGGCTGAATAAATACACAAATTGAACCTAAAATCCAACCACTTTAATACGATCAAATCTAACGTAAGTGCAATAATCTAGCTACTTAAATGGGATCAAATCAAGTATATGTGCAAGAATCCAGCAAATACCTAGCAAATAGAGAAGAAAAATAAAAATTTCTAATGACAAACATTTGACCTCATCAAAACTCCATAACAGAAACTTCAAAATTCCAAATTCCAATGACAGAAAACAATTACTAACATTTAACCAAAGAAATTACGGTCGTTGAAACGGGAAAAAATATCTCAGACGAAAGACCAATCAAATTGCATGATGGAGATGCCGCTGAATGAACAAACTTCATCTTCAACGGTTAGAATGAAGCTGCATAATTTAGAATAATATTTAGTAAAAATTAGAAGATCACATATGAATGAAATTAAATAGATGGAGGAATCAGATCTATAGAAGTAGTGCAAATGCATACCTGTATTTAAATCAAACTCATCATAGCATTTTGCTCCATTGATTTAAGTTGAGTTGGTATTAATAGTGAAAGGTTCCAACAGCTGTTGCAAAAAGTAGTAGTGAAGGAGGGGCTTTTGTAGTTTCTTAACAATAACGTGTATGATTTTATTTTATTTTTATATAATTTTTATGAAATAAATTATGTTATTTTATTTTCTTCTTTTGATTGTGCTTCAGGTTGCAGAAAAATGTTTTGGTTAAAAAAATGCAGAAAACTAGACAAAAATGAAATCTAATAAAAAAGGATAAACAACTGTAAGATGTTGGAAGGAAGTTTGGTTAGATGGAAAAGTTGTTTAAGTATTTGAGACAGGATATGAACTTTTTGAGAAAAGCAAGGTTAGTGGTAGTATTGAGTGTTTATAATTTTTTATTTGACTTAAGCTCTTGGACATCTCTATTTATACTAGTGACATTTTTAAATCAACCATTAAGATTTTGCCACCACAAATTTAATCTAATAGCAGTAAATCACTTTCTAGAATTTTCTCTATTATTCAACAAAAATATTAGCTTATCCTTTTTCTTCTAGATTAGGTTTCTAGAAGTTGGACCTACTACACCAAATATTCGGGCTTAAAATTCTTAAGGCAAAAAATCTAACAAATCCAAAATCAATTTATATATTCAACACCCTCCTTAAATTTGATTTTGCTATTCCATGTAAATATCTTAACTTGATAAATATTACTATAAATAATATATTTTATGACAAACTTTTAGCTCAATCAATTAAAAACCGAGGTTAAATGCCTTGGAACGCGCTATTTTAATTTTTTTAAAAATTAAATCTTATCCCTTAGTTTTAATCTAAACCGACGGAAAATGTAGTTTACTGTTTGAGCTTCGATTTTCATCTCCTATAATTTCGTATTTTATTTAAAACTAAAATGTCACCTTTATTTTATTTTATTTTTTAAATAATAATATAAATCGACTATTCTCTCGGTTGTTTAATCAACTGACCGAGATATGAATTCCAAACAATATTATATTTCAACATCAGAATGTTAACTCTCATTCACTTTTGTTAACTCCTCTAAACTTTTTTCGCCCCAACAAATGAACGAAAGCCCAACTCTTCATCTTCTCCATCTAACGAAAGAAACATCATTATTCATCTTTTCTACCTAACGAACCGAAACATCATTTTTCATGTTTTCCAAGTCAAAATGACTGATTGTAGGGACGCACGTTGAATATAAAGTGATTTGCTAACGCGCGCGGAGAAAAAACCAGTAATTTTTAAAAGACCGTAGATAGCGACAATGACTCGAATATCGTTCTCAAGGAGTCTTGTAATAATCAACCATTCAAAATCGATTTAGGGGGGTTTGGTTTAGAATCGAATTATAAAATATAGCCATTAAGCGATTAAAATAAGTGATTAATAAATTAAGCTAATCTACTATTTTCGGTTCCGACTTATCACACGTTTCTACCTTACCAATATCGTAAGCGGCTTGATCTCTATTCGATTTCTATATCAATTGACAAGTGCAAAAGACATAAACTAGATTGACACTCCTATATTCTGAATTAAGCAAACAGATTAACCCTCGTGAATTAAGCAAACACGAATTAACGTCAAAGCGACTTAACAACGAATAAAAGTTAGGGATGCAATCATACGAATTTAATCAAGACAATTCCATGTAATAACAGATTAAGCAAATGCAATTCGTAGAATAGCATTGAAAGAGAAAGGAATTAAATTGATAAAGTATAAACCTCCAAGCGTTGGAAACGCGATTACAGCAAATTGACTCTTGGGAAATTAGTTCTCCATTGCAAAAGCGTACAAGCCAAAATTTTAATCGTGAAAAGAAGGTAATTAACCTACTGTAGCGGCTACCAGCCCTTATAAAACAAAACAAGGTTTTCACTAAAAATCCAAACCGAGTTGAAAACATAACCCAGACCCATAAAATAATGACCCAAAAACAAATTATTATAATGACTGAAACTTCAACGAAATTCTGGGAACTATGCACTCCAAGTTTGCCTTTGACTCCAACATGAAAGTCGTAGCTCTTTCTCTTACCTTTCCAGAGAATACTAGAACACGTTGATCTGCAAATTTCACGGATGATTTAAGTGGAGAGGAAATTCACATCAGTGGAATCTACGGATTCCTGGAGGAACACAAAAAGAAGGACACTTGGAGAATGTTGAGGGACTTAAAACCTAGTGATGGTATGTGGTTATGTTTTGGCGACTTTAATGATATGGCCAGTTCCTGCGACAAATGAGGAGGGATCCCAAGATCCGAGAACCAGCTATCTTGGGGGAGGAGCGCTATTGCAGACTGTGATCTCATTGACATTGGCTTCGAGGGCCACCCTTTCACGTGGTCTAATGGCAGAGCCGATAATGATAACATCCAGTGTCGGATTGATAGAGACTGGGAAAATGCTTTATCCCTAAACAAATTCTCCCCTTTGAGAACCAGACACTTGCCTAGAAGAACCTCAGATCATGCTGTAATTTCTATTGAGCTGGATTCTAAAGCGCACCCACAGCGAAAGAAGAGTGCCTTTGTTTTTAGTTTTGAAGAAGTGTGGACAAAAGACAATCGCTGTGAAGAAGCTATTCGCAGGTCTTGGGCTTCCAACACGGATGTGGCAAGGAAGATCCTGAACTTGTCTTCTCTAAGTAGCCTTTTTGTAAAATACAGGAAGAGCAATTTAAGGCAGGAGATTGTTAAAATTGAAAAAGCTATCAAAAGTTTGGATTTGGGTGTGTCCTCGGCTGAGAATATCTTGAATCTGCGTTCTCTGAACAATCAGCTTGATGATATTTTGGCTGCTGAAGAAATTATTTGGAGGCAGCGCAGCAGGGCCGTTTGGTTGAAGAACGGTGACAAAAACACGAAATTCTTTCACGGAAATGCGTCCCAACGAAAAAAGACCAACACTATCACAAAGATTCAAGACCCTAATGGCTTTTGGTGGAGAAAGGAGGAAGACATTGAAAGAATTTTCCTCTCTTATTTTGGTGACATCTTCTCCTCGTCTGGCTCGATTGGCGCGGATCATCTCTGCGAAGTTGTCAAAAACAAAATTACAGATGAGTTCAAGGATTGGTGCAATCTGGGTTTTACTTCTGAGGATGTGAAATCTGCTCTATCTCAGATGGCTCCGCTCAAAGCCCCAGGCCCTGACGGCATACCCTCCTTTTTCTACCAGAAGTATTGGCACATCGTAGGAAAATACATTAAATCCCTTGCCCTGGATATCCTCAACAAAGGCACCAACCCTGAGGCCTTAAATAAAACCTTCATCTACCTCATCCCAAAGTGCAATTCCCCTCGATCTCCCAAGGATTTCAGGCCCATAAGCCTCTGCAACGTCACTATGAAGTTGGTTACTAAATGTCTTGCTAACCGCATAAAACCTCTGCTGCCATCGATTATCGATGAGGAACAAAGTGCCTTCGTTCATGGACGTTTGATCACGGACAATGGACTCATTGCCATGGAGTGTTTCCACTGGTTGAAGAAGAAAACTAAAGGAAAGCGTGGCACCATGGCTATAAAGCTTGATATGTCAAAAGCCTTCGACAGAATAGAATGGGTTTTCGTGGAAACTATGCTCTCTGCCATGGGCTTTCCGGAAACCTTTGTGTCTACTATCATGCGGTGTGTTTCCACGGTCTCCTACCAGGTGCTTATCAATGGCCAACCGTCCCGGAGTTTCTGCCCAAGTAAAGGACTTCGTCGGGGAGACCCTTTGTCACCCTACCTCTTTATCTTATGTGCTAATGTGTTTTCTAGTTTGTTGAAGCAGGAAGCGTCTCTCAATAATATCCATGGGATTCAAATCGCTAGAGGAGCGCCCATTATCTCCCGCCTCTTCTTCGCTGATGACAGTATTCTTTTTGCAAGGGCCAACTCCAAAGAAGCCGCTGTTTTACTGAACACTATCCATAAGTACCATCTCAGCTCCGGAGAACTGGTTAACTTTGACAAGTCGGAAGTCTCCTTCAGCAGAAATGTCACGATCACAAACAAGAACCAGATCTCCGGATTTTTGAATATAGAACAAGTGGACTCCCACACTAGATATCTGGGCCTGCCAGTAGTCTTTGGGCGTTCGAAAAAAGAAATCTTTTCTTTTGTGCTTGACAGAATCTGGAAAAAGCTTAAGGATTGGAAGGAAAAAGCTCTGTCTGGAGCTGGTAGAGAGGTTCTTATCAAATCGGTTGTCCAAGCTATCCCTAGCTACATCATGAGTTAATACAAATTTCCCGCTAATTGTTGTGATCAGATTAAAAACATGGTTTCCTGTTTCTGGTGGGGAGCGAAGGAAGGCCAAAGGAAGCTTCACTAGATTAACTGGGAGAAGTTATCTACTGCTAAGAGCCACGGTGGTTTGGGCTTCAGAAATTTCGCGGATTTTAACAATGCGTTACTGGGGAAGCAAGGCTGGAGGCTGCTCACAGGCGAAAACTCCCTTCTTAGTAGGTTTTTCAAAGCCCGTTATTTTCCTAAATGCAGTTTCCTCGAGGCTAAGATTGGCTTTTCTCCTAGTTATGCCTGACGCAGTATCCTTAGTGCTCAAGGGACTCTCAAGCGAGGTTGCAAATGGATTGTAGGGAATGGTCATAAGGTGCGCATCTGGAAGGATAATTGGCTTCCCTCGGCCCCTAGTTTCAACTCTCTGAACTCTTGTAACCCTCTGCCGGCTTCAACTTTGGTCTCGGATATTATCGATGTGGATCTTCATTGTTGGAAGGAAGATCTTCTTCAAAGCTGCTTCTCTCCCTTTGATGCTCAGCAAATTCGCAACACTCCCATTGCGCGTTGCCTTCCCCCAGACAAGCTGGTTTGGGCTTTTGCGAAAGACGGCATCTACTTTGTCAAGAGTGCTTACCACAACATTGGCTCTGAAAAACAAAGATCATCGGCCAGTTCCTCCTCAGGTTGCAGCCTCCCCATTTGGAAGAAAATCTGGAAACTCCGCCTCCCAAACTCCATTAAGAACTTCATGTGGCTCCTTCTAAAAGGTATCCTTCCTACTAGATCAAACTTGGCAAAAATATGTATGCCTATTGACCAAGTCTTCCCCCTCTGTTTTTGTGACTCCGAATGTGATAGCCACCTGTTTCTCCGCTGCCGCATGGCAAGACAGTTTTGGTTCGCATCTCCTTTGGGTTTGCGCACACCAGATAACATAGACTTTCGCTGTTGGATTGAAGACTGGCTCAATTGCAAGGATGAAAGAGCCACTCTCATGGTTTGCGTTTTGTTGTGGAAACTCTGGAGCGGTCGTAACGCTGTTATTTTTAAGAACAGAGCTTTTGTCCCTCTAACTGCTGCTCGTGAGGCAGCATTGGCTTTTGATTATATTGCTGACTCTCTTGCCCCCAATGTTGCTATTCGCTTCGTGGAAAGTACCCCTCCAGGCGCTGATTTTGTTGTTTCGGTCGATGCGGGCTGTTTTGATGAAGGTATCACGACGTGGGGCTGTGTGGCAAAAAACTCTGTTGGAGATATCTGCTTCAGTGCTTGCAAAAATCAGCTTATGGCTACTTCACCTTTGGTAGCAGAGGCCTTAGGAGTTCGTTGGGCCCTTGAGTTGGCCCTTCATTTCAAATGGGAGAATGTCATCTTCTACACGGATTCCCTCTTTGTGGCAGACTGCATTCAAGGTCACCTAAAAATTGCCGACATAGATTTCCTTGTCCAAGACTGTCTTAATTGAATTTTGTCTGCTTCTAATTTCTCTGTTTGTTTTGTTCCTCGCAACTGTAATGTGGAAGCTCATAGCTTAGTCAGGCTTCCCAGGTCCTTAGGATCAAGAACTTGGAACAATTGTATGCCTCCTTTGGCCCCAGTCTGTTTATGAATGAATCTACTTTCCCATCAAAAAAAATATCGTAAGCGGCTTGATCTCTATTCGATTTCTATATCAATTGACAAGTGCAAAAGACATAAACTAGATTGACATTCCTATATTCTGAATTAAGCAAACAGATTAACCCTCGTGAATTAAGCAAACATGAATTAACGTCAAAGCGACTTAACAACGAATAAAAGTTAGGGATGCAATCATACGAATTTAATCAAGACAATTCCATGTAATAACAGATTAAGCAAATGCAATTCGTAGAATAGCATTGAAAGAGAAAAGAATTAAATTGATAAAGTATCAACCTCCAAGCGTTGGAAACGCGATTACAGCAAATTGACTCTTGGGAAATTAGTTCTCCATTGCAAAAGCGTACAAGCCAAAATTTTAATCGTGAAAAGAAGGTAATTAACCTACAGTAGCGGCTGCCAGCCCTTATAAAACAAAACAAGGTTTTCACTAAGAATCCGAACCGGGTTGAAAACATAACCCAAACCCATAAAATAATGACCCAAAAACAAATTATTATAATGACTGAAACTTCAACGAAATTCTGGGAACTATGCACTCCAAGTTTGCCTTTGAGTCCAACATGAAAGTCGTAGCTCTTTCTCTTACCTTTCCAGCGAATACTAGAACACGTTGATCTGCAAATTTCACGGATGATTTAAGTGGAGAAGAAATTCACATCAGTGGAATCTACGGATTCCCGGAGGAACACAAAAAGAAGGACACTTGGAGAATGTTGAGGGACTTGAAACCTAGTGATGGTATGTGGTTATGTTTTGGCGACTTTAATGATATGGTCAGTTCCTGCGACAAATGAGGAGGGATCCCAAGATCCTAGAACCAGCTATCTTGGGGGAGGAGCGCTATTGCAGACTGTGATCTCATTGACATTGGCTTCGAGGTCCACCCTTTCACGTGGTCTAATGGAAGAGCCGATAATGATAACATCCAGTGTCGGATTGATAGAGGCTTGGCAAATGCTTTGTTCCTAAACAGATTCTCCCCTTTGAGAACCAGACACTTGCCTAGAAGAACCTCAGATCATGCTGTGATTTCTATTGAGCTGGATTCTAAAGCGCACCCAAAGCGAAAGAAGAGGGCCTTTGTTTTTAGGTTTAAAGAAGTGTGGACAAAAGACAATCGCTGTGATGAAGCTATTCGAAGGTCTTGGGCTTCCAACACGGATGTGGCAAGGAAGATCATGAACTTGTCTTCTCTAAGTAGCCTTTTTCAAAAATACAAGAAGAGCAATTTAAGGCAGGAGATTGTTAAAATTGAAGAAGCTATCAAAAGTTTGGATTTGGGTGTGTCCTCGGCTGAGAATATCTTGAATCTGCGTTCTCTGAACAATCAGCTTGATGATCTTTTGGCTGCTGAAGAAATTATTTGGAGGCAGCACAACAGGGCCGTTTGGTTGAAGAACGGTGACAAAAACACGAAATTCTTTCACGGAAAGGCGTCCCAACGAAAAAAGACCAACACTATCACAAAGATTCAAGACCCTAATGGCTTTTGGTGGAGAAAGGAGGAAGACATTGAAAGAATTTTCCTCTCTTATTTTGGTGACATCTTCTCCTCGTCTGGCTCGATTGGCGCGGATCATCTCTGCGAAGTTGTCAAAAACAGAATTACAGATGAGTTCAAGGATTGGTGCAATCTGAGTTTCACTTCTGAGGATGTGAAATCTGCTCTATCTCAGATGGCTCCGCTCAAAGCCCCAGGCCCTGACGGCATACCCTCCCTATTCTACCAGAAGTATTGGCACATCGTAGGAAAAGACATTGAATCCCTTGCCCTGGATATCCTCAACAACGGCACCAACCCTGAGGCCTTAAATAAAACCATCATCTGCCTCATCCCAAAGTGCAAATCCCCTCAATCTCCCAAGGATTTCAGGCCCATAAGCGTCTGCAACGTCACTATGAAGTTGGTTACTAAATATCTTACTAACCGCATAAAAGCTCTGCTGCCCTCGATTATCGATGAGGAAAAAAGTGGCTTCGTTCATGGACGTTTGATCACGGACAATGGACTCATTTCCATGGAGTGTTTCCACTGGTTGAAGAAGAAAACTAAAGGAAAGCGTGGCACCTTGGCTATAAAGCTTGATATGTCAAAAGCCTTCGACAGAATATAATGGGTTTTCGTGGAAACTATGCTCTCTGCCATGGGCTTTCCAGAAACCTTTGTGTCTACTATCATGCGGTGTGTTTCCACGGTCTCCTACAAGGTGCTTATCAATGGCCAACCGTCCCGGAGTTTCTGCCCAAGTAAAGGACTTCGTCGGGGAGACCCTTTGTCACCCTACCTCTTTATATCATGTGCAATTAATTTTATGTGAAGCTTTTAAATCTACACCATACAATTTGATTTAATGGTTGTCAATCAATGCTCTCATATCTCACATTAATTACTCCTCTCATTTTATATATATATATATATATATATATATATATATATATATATATATATATATATATATATATATATATATATATTTGGTAGACAAGATCCAAGTATCATGCTCACAATGATGACTATATCCCAATAGGAAAACTAATGATGCTAGGACAATAATTACATGATAACCTTTTTGAACTAACTTTGATATGGAAAATCAGTTGGTTGTTATTGTTGAAGGTCATGTTGATTTTGAAGAAAGGATAACTCAAGGCTTTGATCTTTTAAGTGTTGTTTCTTGAAAGGAATGAGATGGATTCTTTGATATGTTCTATGGCCCTACTTACCCTAATCTGGTCAAAGAATTTTGGGTGAATGCATCTGTCCAAGATCTAAATCTACAGAAAGCCATTATTTCCAAAGTATTTGGAGTCCCTATCACCATCACCCCAATTACTATTGCAAATGCAATAAATTGCGAGTATGACAATGTTATTGATAAGATGTTTTGGGAACACTATTTTCCTTTTAGAACTATTTTTAATAATTTGTTTGACCTATCTAAAGCTTCTAATAGTAAACCTTTGGCACTAGTTTGATATCAAATTATGGCCTCAAACCTTCTGCCAAAGAACAAGAATATAGACTCTCTAGATATTAATGAAAGGACTTTTCAGTTTCTTTTTAACAACTCAGATGTAAAGATCAACCTTTCCTATGTTATGGTTGAATATCTGAAGAAGATTATCCTATCCTTTTATGAAGGAAAGTCCTTGTTCATTCCTTATGGAAAAGTTCTTTCTAAACTCTTCATGCAACAAGGAGTAGTGAAAACTATGGTTGATGTTACTTCACAAACCTGGGGTGATAAGCTGGAGTTACCAAAAATCCTTAAAGCCTCTAATAATGACCTCTTTAAGGTCAAGATGGTCTCTCTGGATTAATTTTCCTTATATTATGTTCAGTTATTTGTTTGTTTTTTCTGTGTTCTATCTTTTTACTATTTTAAATCTTCTATTTTGGCTTAAACTGGTTGGTTGTTAAGCATATTCTACTAACATGATGGATTTATCAAAGTGAGTTAAGGGAAAACAAGCATAAAATAAAAAGTACTATCATCCTTTGAGGAGGATAATACATGTTTTAGATCTTGAGGCTATTATAAAGTGAGCTCAAAGGAATCTAGGAACTATCTGTGAAACTTTCTGGCTTTTTCATTAACTCATCCAAATAAGCCAACCAGTCCTCATCAGCCTCACCTTATGGTGAATCTTACTTATTCTTGAGCTTCCTCATTGTTGCCTATGAGGTTCTGCCTCGAGTAGTGACTCCAGCAGAAGTGCCAGCTCCTTCAGGAGTCGAGGGGTTTTGTGCTCTTATAGCTTTCTCGGCTTTATATTTTTCCTCTTTGGCTTGTTTTCTTATCAGTTGGTTGATCTCTTTCTCGAAGTCTCTTTTCTTAGCCTTGAACGATTTTTGTTTGCCCATCTTGCTGAAAAATGAAGACCTGAAAGAGAAATGTGATATGATTGAGTTAGGCCCAACCACATTTCTTAACATGGTATAAGAGTCTAGTTTTCCGTAGTTAGTGGTCTTGACTCTGTAACCATTTTCTCCAAATCTTGAATAGCTTTCTCAAGAATTCTAGATTCTGGCCTCACACCGGAACCAGCTTTTTTTGAGTATGTTTTTAGATTTTGGTGCTTGCATCACAGATTTTCCCTCGGACAAGCTTAGATCTAGCAGTTCATTGATGCCATCTTTTTCTTTGGATCTACCAGTATTTTCTAAATCATCAACACTACTTGGGAATCCTCCAAGTAGGGATTTAGAAGGTACAAAATTTTTTTTCTTGGTGCTTCTGATGAGATGTATCATGCACTCCACTTGCATCTTTATGTTTACCCAATTTGTTCTTAGATTAAAGTAACATCTTCTGCTTATTAGCATCTTTGGCTTCTACCACAGAAGAGACATCATTATTTGATACTTTCAAAGAGGCAGAATTGGCCTAATATCAGCCGGTTCCTTTTACAAAGTAATTCTAGAGACCTCCAATTGATATTTGAGATTTCAAGTCTGCATAATGTTCACTAGGTACAACCAAATTCTGTGAAGAGTTAAGTGTATTCTTCACGGGTGGTGGCGCAATCTTTCCTGCATCTATCTTGCCCACTTTTACATGCTTATTTGATAAGCATTTCATTTCATCATGTTTCTCGCCTTCTAATTCTCCGTAAACACTCCATCTCGCTGCAAACCGCTTCCGTGGGGGACGATAACTCCAATCTCGACACGGACGCCGCTAGTGATTCCTCCAAACTGCCTTCCTCGTCGTGTATTCGAATATGTTACAGTCAACTAGTCAACTCTTCCATGTTGAGCTCCGACCTGGCGAGACCACCATTGTGTCGTGGAAGAAGCTTCTCATGGACGCTAATAAGGCCAATGAGGGATCCACTTCCGCGGCTCCGGAGTAGGTTCCTAAAGTAAATCCCACGCTTGAAGCTAGAATGGCTCTTGGACAAGCTGAGAATAATGAACAAGATGCTCCCCAAACAAACCGGTTCAACACTGTAATAGAGAAGATTGCACGACATTACATGGGTAAGGATAGTGATGATGAGGATCTACCTGTAATTCCCGATGATCAGTATGATACTGAAGACTCTTTCATTGATGATGCTGAACTGGATGAATATTTTGAGGTTGACGATTCTGTAATCAAACATGAAGGTTTCTTCATAATGAGGGGGAAATGGGAACGCATAAATGAACCTCCATTACCTAATTAACCAAACTCTAATACCATGTTAACAAATGTGGTTGAGCCTAACTCAACCCTTCATTGTAGGGTTGAATTACATTGTAGGGTTGAATTAGGCCCAACCACATGTCTTAACCGAGATCCCTTGAATGCACAACCCAAAAGAAAATTAAAAAAATGAAGATATATGCTTCTAGAAATTAGATTTAACTAGGGTTAAAAAAATGCCAACTTAGCCTAAAATTCAATCACATTAATGTGATCAAATCTAACATAAACTCAATATTCCAGCCACATAAATAGGATCATATCAAGCTTAAGTGCAAGAATCAAGAAGATAAAAAATTGCAAACTCCATAAAAGTTTTAATGACAATATATCTGACCCCTACAAAACTCCATAAAAGAAACTTCAAAATTCTAATGACAGCAAAAATAATTAAATAAAATAAGATAAAACTCACCTTATTAACCAAAGAAATTACCGTCGTTGAAATAGAAAAAAAATCTCTAACAAAAAATCAATTAAATCGCATGGTAGAGATGTCGTAGAATAAGCAAACTTCATCTTAAACCGTTAGAATGAAGCTGCATAATTTAAAACAAGATTTAGTAGAAATAAGAATATCACATATGAATAATATTAAGTAGATGGAGGAATAGATTTAATGAAGTTATGCAAAAGCGTACTTGTGTTTAAATCAAAATCGTGATATACTTTGTCTCCATTGATTCAAGTTTTGTTAGTATTAACAATGAAAGATACTTATGGCTATTGCAAAATGGTTGAAGTTGAAAGGACGAATGTTGAATATAAAGCTAGGGATTGAAATTTATTAAATGGGTTTATAAATTTTAATGGATTAATGTATTTTTTGGCTCAATAATAAAAATATTAATCCATCTTAATATTTAAAAATATTTTCATGTTAAGAATACAAGATATTGGAATGAAGTTTTGAATAGGTAGAGAAAGTGTTTAACTATTTGGAAGAGGATAGATTTTTTTTGAAAAAGGGAAGCCTACTTGCATTATTGGGTGTTTTTGGCTTAATATAAACTAAAATACATTACCTCAATTAATACTAGTGGCATTCTTAAAACAACTATTAGGATTTCGCCACCACAAATTTATTCTAAGGCAATAAATCACTTTCTAGAAAAAATTCCAACTTTTATTTATTTTCTAGAGAACTCTATGGATCTCTCTAGATTAGGCTTCTAGAAGTTAGATTTAGTACAACACACATTTGGTTTAAAATTCTAGAGACCCAAAATTTAAGAAACACAAAATCAATTTAAACAATTATTATTCCATTAAACTTATTTTTGATACGCCATGTAAATATTTTAATTTGACAAATTCTTCATGCTTAAGAGTTCATGCTTAAGAGGCTTGGAGAAAATATCAGTAGCTTGGTAATACACTTCTTTAAGTACTCTAATTGCACATTGTTGTTTGAAAAAATCTCTCTAATAAGTGATAGTGTGTGACAATGTGTTTACTTAGATTATGGAAGACTTGATTCTTTTCTAAAACTATTGTTGATTTGTTGTCCATGAATATCTTGGTCGACTCCTTTTGTGGCAAACCCAACTCCTTTAACAAGTTTCACAACCATATTCATTACAACATTTATTACTTCTAGAAACCTTGTTTAATGCAATGATTTTTTTATTCTTACAATATCTTACAAATGTTCTCTAAAATACTTCTTTGAACAATTTTTAAGGGTTATAATAATTTATCTTTATCTTTATCTTTAATAATATCTGTCAAATGTCCCGCTTAAACAATTATGGAAACAATTTTAAATTGTTACATTATTCTCAACAAAAGACTACAATTTTTAGATAATGCATAAAAATTTCAACAACAACAAAATATTAGGTGACAACTTTTCCTCTAAATATTATAAAATAGATTTAACTATATATATATATATATATATATATATATATATATATATATATATATATATATATATATATATATATATATATATATATATATATATATATATATATATATATAATTACTGTGATTAAATAATAGAAATATATTTTATCATAGAATTTTTTTTTATTAAAGAAGTTGAAATTTTAATTTTTTAATGATATTGTAGTTTAAAAATTAATTAAAATAATAGTAAAATACTATTTAAGAATAAGCTAATATATTATTATAGGAATTGTTATTTTTTATTAAAATTAATTTTGGTATATATGTTCAAAAATATAAATATTTATCCATAAAAATAAAATTATTAATATTTATTTATAAATATTATTTTTTAAATAAAAATATAAATATTAATTGGAATGGAATATTAATAATAGATATTCAATCATATAAAATATATAGATATAAATAATAATAGTTAAGTTTATGTATATTATATTAAACAATTAAAAAAAAATAGTATGATAGAACAAAGGTACCTATAAATAAGGTAATGATCGACATAAAATTAAAATAAATTTAAAGGATAGAAAATCAAAGTTTAATAATATAATTTTGTTGATATATTAATTGAATTAGAAATATGATTAATATAAAATTTTCAATTTCTCCCTTCACTCAAAGTGAATTTCACCTTTCCTCTCATATCCCATCCTCACTTACAGACTAATTTTAATTTGGACAAAACTTAGGTACAATATTTTAGGTGTGATTTTTACTATTTTCCAATAAAAATAAGACAAATATATTAACTATCATTTAGTGGGTGAAGTTAAGAGAAATTTGCATACGTGTAAGACAAAATTATACCCTTGCCATATTTTCATTAGAAAATAGTAAGAACCACACATAAAAATTGTACCTAAGTTTTGTCCTTTTAATTTTTGTGTCACTCATACATCAATTTCAAAATCCCTTTCATTCACAAATCAATTATATATCTAATAATATTAATAGATTTTAGAAAACCAATATTCTTCACGGGCAATGGCGCAATCTTTCCTGCAGCTGTCTTGCCCACTTTTACATGCTTATTGGATAAGCACTTCATTTAATCATGTTTCTCGCCTTCTAATTCTCCTTAAACACTCTTTCTCACCGCAAACCGCTTTTGTAGGAGACGATAACTCCAATCTCGACTCGGCCGCCGCTAGCGATTCCTCCAAACCGCCTTCCTCGTCGTGTATTCAAATATGTGACAATCAACTCTTCCATGTTGAGCTTCGACCTGGCGAGATCACCATTGTGTCGTGGAAGAAGCTTCTCAAGGACGCTAAAAAGGCCAATGAGGGATTCACTTCCGCGGCTCCAGAGCAGGTTCTTAAAGCAAACCCCGCGCTTGAGGCTAGAATGGCTCTTAGACAAGCTGAGAATAATGAACAAGATGTTGTAATAGAGAAGATTAAACGATTTTACATGGGTAAGGATAGTGAAGATGAGGATCTACCTGTTGTTCCTGATGATCAATAGATACAGAAGACTCTTTCATTGATGATGCTGAACTGGATGAATATTTTGAGGTTGATGATTCTGTAATCAAACATGAAGGTTTCTTTATAAATAGGGGAAATTGGAACGCATAAATGAACCTCCGACATTACCTAATTAACCAAACTCTAATGCCATGTTAAGAAATGTGGTTGAGCCTAACTCAACTCTACATTGTAGGGTTGAATTACATATTAGGAATGAATTAGGTCCAATCACATTTTTTAACTGAGATCCCTTGAATCCACATCCCAAAAGAAAATTAAAAAGTGAAGATATATGCTTCTAGAAATTAGATTTAACTAGGGCTAAAAAAAAGATGCAAACTTAGCCTAATATTCAATCACATTAATGTGATCAAATGTAACATAAACTCAAGATTCCAGCCACATAAATAGGATCACATCAAGCTTAAGTGCAAGAATCAAGAAGATAAAAAAATTGTAAACTCCATAAAAGTTTTAATGACAATATATTTGACCTCTACAAAACTCCATAAAAGAAACTTCAAAATTCCAATAACAGGAAATTAAAAATAATTAAATAAGATAAAACTCACCTAATTAAAAATAATTAAATAAGATAAAACTCACCTTATTAACCAAAGAAATTACGGTCGTTGAAATAGAAAAAAATATCTCTAACAAAAAATCAATTAAATCGCATGATAGAGATGTCGCAGAATGAACAAACTTCATCTTAAACCGTTAGAATGAAGCTGCATAATTTAGAACAAGATTTAGTAGAAATAAGAATATCACATATGAATAATATTAAGTAGATCGAAGAATTAGATCTAATGAAGTTATGCAAAAGCGTACTTGTGTTTAAATCAAAATCGTGATATACTTTGTCTCCATTGATTCAAGTTTAGTTGGTATTAACAATGAAATATACCTACGACTGTTGCAAAACGGTTGAAGTTGAAGGGACGCACGTTGAATATAAAGCTAGAGATTGAAATTTATTAAATGGGTTTATAAATTTCAACGGATTATTGTATTCTTTGGCTCAATAATAAAAATATTAATCCATCTTAATATTTAAAAATAATTTCATATTAAAAATACAAGATATTGGAATGAAGTTTTGAATAGGTAGAGAAAATGCTTAACTATTTGGGAGAGGATATAATTTTTTTGAAAAAGGGAAGCCTACTTGTATTATTGGGTGCTTATAATGTTTGGCTTAATATAAACTAAAATACATTAACTCTATTTATACTAGTAGCATTCTTAAATCAACGATTAGGATTTTGCCACCACAAATTTAATCTAATGGCAATAAATCACTTTCTAGAAAAAACTCCAACTTATCTTTATCTTCTAGAGAGCTCCATGGATCTCTCTAGAATAGGTTTCTATGGATCTAGTACAACACACATTTGGGCTTAAAATTCTAGAGACCCAAAATTTAAAAAACACAAAATCAATTTATACAATCATGACCCCTTAAACTTATTTTTGATACCCCATGTAAATATTTTAATTTGACAAAGTCTTCATGCTTAAGAGGCTTGGAGAAAATATCAGTAGCTTGGTCATGCACATCTTTAAGTACTCCAATTGCACATTCTTGTTAGAAACATTCTCTCTAATATAGTGATAGTGTGTGACAATGTGTTTACTTAGATTATGGAAGACTCAATTCTTTTCCAAAACTATTGTTGATTTGCTGTCCATGAATATCTTGGTCGTCTCCTTTTGTGGCAAATCCAACCCCTTTAACAAGTTTCACAACTATATTCACAACAACATTTATTACTTCTAAAAATCATGTTTAATGCAATTATTTTTGTCAGTAGACAAGACAATTCTTGCACTATCTTACAAATGTTCCCTAAAATACTTATTTGAACAGTTTTTAAGGGTTTTAATAATTTATCTTTATCTTTATCTTTAGCAATATCTGTCAAATGTCCCCCTTAAACAATTATGGAAACAATTTTAAATTGTTACATTATTCTCAAGAAAAGACTACGATTTTCAGATAATGCATAAAAATTTCGTCAACAACAAAATATCAGGCGACAACTTTTCCTCTAAATATTATAAAATATATTTATATATATATATAATTACTTTAATTAAATAATAGAAATATATTTTATTATAGATATTTTTTTTATTAAAGTTGACATTTTAATCTTTTTAATGATATTGTAGTTTAAAACTTAATTAAAATAATAGTAAAATTTTATTTAAGAATAAGCTAATATATTAGTATAGGAATTGTTATTTTTTATTAAAATTAATTTTGGTATATATGTTCAAAAATAAATATTTATCCATAAAAATGAAATTATTAATATTTATTTACAAATATTATTTTTTAAATAAAATTATAAATATTAATTGGAATGGAACATTAATAATAGATATTCAATCATATAAAGTATATAGATATAAATAATAATAGTTAATTTTCTTATATTGTATTAAACAAATCAAAAACAAATATAAATATAGTATGATAGAACAAGGTACCTATAAATAAGGTAATGATCCACATAAAATTAAAATAAATTTAAAGGATTGAAAGTCAAAGTTTAATAATATAATTTTGTTGATATATTAATTGAATTAGAAATATGATTAATATAAAAATTTTAAATTCTCCCTTACTTCACTCATATAAAATATATAGATATAAATAATATAGTATGATAGAACAAAGGTACCTATAAATAAGGTAATGATCAACATAAAATTAAAATAAATTTAAAGGATAGAAAATCAAAGTTTAATAATATAATTTTGTTGATATATTAATTGAATTAGAAATATGATTAATATAAAATTTTTAATTTCTCCCTTACTTCACTTATATAAAATATATAGATATAAATAATAATAGTTAATTTTCATATATTATATTAAACAATTCAAAAACAAATATAAATATAGTATGACTGGACAAAGATACCTATAAATAAGGTAATCATCGACATAAAATTAAAATAAATTTAAAGGATAGAAAATCAAAGTTTAATCATATAATTTTGTTGATATATTAATTGAATTAGAAATATAATTAATATAAAATTTTTAATTTCTCCCTTACTTCACTCATATAAAATATATAGATATAAATAATAATAGTTAATTGTCGTATATTATATTAAACAATTCAAAAAGAAATATAAATATAGTATGATAGAACAAATGTACCTATAAATAAGGTAATGATCTACATAAAATTAAAATAAATTTAAAGAATAGAAAATCTAAGTTTAATAATATAATTTTGTTGATATATTAATTGAGTTAGAAATATGATTAATATAAACTTTTTAATCTCTCCCTTACTTCACTCATATAAAATATATAGATATAAATAATAATAGTTAATTTTCGTATATTATATTAAACAATTCAAAAACAAATATTAATATAGTATGATAGAACAAAATTACCTATAAATAAAGTAATGATCGACATAAAATTAAAATAAATTTAAAAGACAGAAAATCAAAGTTCAATAATATAATTTTTTTGATATATTAATTGAATTAGAAATATGATTAATATGAATTTTTTAATTTCTCCCTTACTTCACTCAAAGTGAATTTCAGCTTTCCTCTCATATCCCATCCTCACTTACAAACCAATTTTAATTGGAAATTTCTTCACCCACCTCCTAACCTTCTTGCTCACCCCTGGTGAATTTACAACACTACCCCTTGTTTCGGAAGTTCATTTCCGAAAAGGTACTTTTTTTTGAAAAAAAGATGTTTTCGGAAATGAACTTTCGAAAACGTGTTTTTTTTAATATAAAATATTGATTTCGGAGATGCATCTCCGAAATAAAGTTACATTTTCAGAAAATGTGGTGTTTCAGAAGTTCATCTCCGAACTCACCCCCCTTGGAGGAATTCGGAAATGCACTTCCGAAAAAAGGTCTGGACAGAAGAAAAATAACAAACAAGAACGATTCGCTTTATTTAATCGGATGAAGACGATGGAGGAGACGCTGCAACAGGTTAGAAAGTCCTGATCCTCTAGAAATCCATACCACATTGTAACTTACCAACATAATAAACAACAACAAAAAACTTATGAGCAAACTATACTTACATCATAGTGGTGTAGATCCTTATCAGCCACTCGCAACTGAAAATGATTAGCACGAACTTGAATTTTCCTTCCCAATTTTCCTTCTGAGACGACGGAGCCGACTCTAGAGTAGCCTTCTGTTTAACTTCGGCAGTCAGGCTCTCGATGGAGATCAGAGCCGAACTCAAGGAAGCAATCGGCGCTGCGACAGATGGAACAAACGGCGCTGAAACAGATGGACGAACAACCGGAGCTGCAACAACAGACAAAGGAGAGGTAACCGGGGCCGGAGCATATGACGGAGGAGGTGGATGTCTGGAGGAAGAAGGATTAGAGGTACGTCCACCGCGAGAGCCACGGCCACCACCACCACGGCCTGATCCTGCAGCATTGATGGATGATTGTTGAGAATGTGCAGGAGATGATTTCCTCCACCGCGGCGAGACATTGTGATGAAAGCAGTAACAAGAGATAGAAAACGTTAAAGCAAAGAAGAAGACTTAGGATCGAAAATGATTTGGGATATTTTGAAAGAAAAATGGGTGAGAAGCTTTTAAATAGGAAAGTGTTTTAGAAGTTAACCGTCTGAGAGTGGTGGGGAGAAGGAAAAGGGAACTTCGAAATTTCAAAAGGTTTTTTATTCTTTTAAATAGGGCGTGGCTGTGGAGCTTCCCAATTTTTGTTACGTAGGCTTTTATGTAGGAAAGTGTTACTACATTTTTTAGAAGGTAACCGTCTTAGAAGGCTTACATAGGCACATGTGTCCACATTTCTTACCTGATCAGGGGACGTCATTACAAAAAAATCAAACAAAGGGGTGCGCTGGGAAAGTCAAAGTTCTATGTCTATAATCCAGAAGATGGATAGTGTTCGCGGCGATGAAATCCAAGAATCTACATATTGAAATCAGAACAATCCAAAAACTAAGATGATAAATCCAATACAAAAACACTGTGCGATACAATCCGAAATCAGAACAAAACAAAACAAAACACGTCAAACAAAACAAAAACACGTTATTCTGCCCGACGAGCGTTACAAAATACACATCAAACAAAATAAAAACACGTTATTCTTCCCGACGAGCGAACTCCTCCGAATGAAGATAATTATACCAATCCTCATCCCACTCAGTATCAGAACCATCAGCGTTGATCACGCCTGAAGACTGAGTCTGCACGTCCGAGCCATGGACCCCCAGGGGACGAGAAGCAGAACCAGTCAAAACCTTCTTCTTCTCCTTCACCTCCTTCACCTCCTTCTTTGAAGAACCCTTTCTTCCCTTAGCGCCACCCATTCCTGCGTAAAAATGAAGAAAGAAAGGTCCATGAGACCTCCTTTTATAAAAGAAGAAAGGGACACAAACTTCAAAGAAACAGGCACAATAAACAAAGACGTTAAAAATAAAGTACTTGCAAATTAAAACGGACACTCCCTACCCTCTCTAGAAGACGCAGTCCTGCGTGCTGGTTGATTGTCTGACATGTTCCTGTAAACAATTGAAATCGATTAATATGCGAGACAAAATAAAAAACAAAAAAATTTGAACTTCTGATACATTTCGGAAGTTCATTTCCGAAAACTGGGATGAAGGTGTTTTCGGAAATGAACTTCCGAAACACCCCTGCGATGGAGTTTTCTGCAACTTCCATGGCAGACCCCTAAACCAAACTTCAAACCAAATCAAAATGCTTCTAAACAACCTAAATACTACTAACAACCTAACCATATATCATTTATGCAATTAAAACCCTAAATAACATGCATTTGAATAATATATCTAAAAATTTCAAAACTTACAAAGTGTTAGGATTGAGGGCTTTTGAATGTTGTTTAGCAGTGTGATTGGAGCCTTGATGCAGCTTTGGAATTCTGTTTGCACAAATTTTTGCCTTTGCCACTTTTTGTTTTGATTTAAGGTAAATGATTGGGGGAGGGGGAGTGTTTTGATAAATCTGCAGAAATCGCAGTATTTCGGAAGTGAACTTCCGAATTAATAATTTCGGAAATGAACTTCCGAAATAAGTCAATTTTTTCAAAAAAAGACGCTTTCGGAAATGAACTTCCGAAGCAGGGGTATTTTGGAATTTTCGCTGGGGGTGACCCCCATAGGGAGGTGGCTAAAGAAATTTTCTTTTAATTTTCCTGTCACTCATACATTAACTTCAAAATCCCTTTCATTCACAAATCAATTTCTATCTAATAATATTATTAGATTTTAGAAAACCAATATTACCCATCGTGTTTTCAAGTTCAATTTTCTAACCTTATGAACCTAATAAACCCTAAGAACAAGAGAAAATCAATTTCCTCTCTCAGAAGGTGACTATCCATTCAAACGACATAAAACCAATTTTCTCTTTCCCCTACTTTCGTTAAAGATATCATTTTATTAAACCTAATTTCTTTATTTCCTCCCTCTATTTGGATTGTCAATTTCTTGCTCCAATTATGGTTATCATTTTCAATAAGTTCTAATTATTATTTAAATTTGTAATATTCCATATCCTTTTAAGTGCTCCATTTTCTATATACTCTATAACTTGTTAGTTTGGACAAATAGAATAATTAATGAACTTAGATGAACTTAATTCTTAATCAATTCGATAGATTTTTATTAATTGATAAAAGAAAGGATAGGTTAGTAACATTTTTAAATGGTACAATGTTATTAGGGAACGAAAATATCTTTTAAGATATTTCTCTTCACTCTCTCTTATGATTCCTATGTTACTTTGTTAGTAAGGAAATAAGAGAAGGAAATAAGAAAAGGAAAGAAGAGAAAGAAACAAGAGAAGAAAAGAGAAAGAGTAGAGAAATTAAAGAAGAGGAAAAGAGGAAAAGTTTGGAAAGAGGAAAAAGCTTGGATCAAAAAGCCAAAATCATATCAATTCATCATCATCTTCTTCTCATGAGGTGGGTTCTAGTTTAGTTATAGCTTTGGAAGAATTTTTGTATGAAATTGGGAATTAGGTTTTTGTGAAATTAATAATTATCATTATGTAATGTATACATTCTTGTTTTGGTGTGTGATTATTTATCTTAATTTATTATCTTTGCAATGAAAGAAATACATAGAGTAAAAAAAAGCAGCCATTTAAATTTTGTAAAATAAATAACCTTACTACACATTTAAGCAAGTTACTTGTAACAATCATTCCTTACATATTTAAGAAAATTATTTTGTATAAATCATTCTTTAATACGAGTGAAGTCAGTACATGAGAACATATAGCTAGGAGATAGAAATTTAGCCTTAAGGAGGCTCAGGTGAATCCAATATCATCCATTAGTATTGTGATAATGTGACTTTGAGGAGGATTAGAAAGTATTATGTCTTGCTGCGGCGATGATGCAAGTCCAATCATAGTTTTTGGTAATGGTTCAGGAATTGACGAGAGATTAGATTCCATCTTTTCAGTTGCATTAGTCCTTTCATTCATTGATGATGAGTTTGCTTCCTTCATCAAACTGTTCTCTGTAGTTATTATTTTCAAAAATATTGTAGATAAACTACTTTTATTTTTAATCCCATACATTTCATAATTTATTTAATATTTAAACTTAAAATAGTCAATGTCTCTCTCTCTCCTACAAATTTTGAGCATAGCACATCATAACAATGACGAACATCATATTCATATGAAGTGAAGAATTTCAATGATGTGTTCAAAAATTCTTCGAGTCAAAGGTTTCTGAGTGTTGCCATTAACTCCAGCTTCAAGAAACATTTCTGAATTATGATCACTAAAGTTTGATAACATGCCCACTATTTTGCTCGGTATCCCAATGCACCTATATCCATCACAAACTAAATAAAATACAATAACAAAAACATTTTAGTGGTAGATATAATAACAATTAATCTCAGATTTAGAAAAGAAGAAAGAAATTGTCTATACCTGAGGTTCACTTACACTGAACAAATCAAAGTAAATAAAAATTATGATGTCAAAAGTTGCATTGCTTCTTGAGCACTATTTGTAGGTTCTGTTCGAATGCATATGCCTGTTGATTCAAGTATATGAACATTAATAAAACATAAGAAATTAAAAAATGTAGATATATGCAACTAGAAATTAGTTTTTGCTAGGGCTGAAAAAATACACAAATTGAACCACTTTAATATGATCAAATCTATCGTAAGTGCAATAATCTAGCTACTAAAATGGGATCAAATCAAGTATAAGTGCAAGAATCCAGCAAATACCTAGCAAATAGAGAAGAAAAATAAAAATTTCTAATGACAAACATTTGACCTGATCAAAACTCCATAACAGAAACTTCAAAATTCCAAAGACAGAAAATAATTACTAACATTTAACCAAGGAAATTACGGTCGTTGAAACGGAAAAAAATATCTCGGACGAAAGACCAATCAAATTGCATGGTAGAGATGCCGCTGAATGAACAAACTTCATCTTCAACCGTTAGAATGAAGCTGCATAATTTAGAATAATATTTAGTAAAAGTTAGAAGATCACATATGAATGAAATTAAATAGATGGAGGAATCAGATCTAAAGAAGTAGTGCAAATGCATACCTGTAGTTAAATCAAACTCATGATAGCATTTGTCTCCATTGATTTAAGTTGAGTTGGTATTAAAAGTGAAAAGTTCCAACAGCTGTTGCAAAAAGTAGTAGTGAAGGAGGGGCTTTTGTAGTTTCTTAACAATAGCGTGGATGATTTTTTTTTTTAATATAACTTTTATGAAATAAATTATGTTATTTTATTTTCTTCTTTTGATTGTGCTAGCTTCTGGTTGCAGAAAAATGTTTTGGTTAAAAAAAGTGCAGAAAACTAGACAAAAATGAAATCTAATAAAAAAGGATAAACAACTTTAAGATGTTGGAAGGAAGTTTTGTTAGATGGAAATGTTGTTTAATCATGTACTACATCATCTCTATTTATACTAGTGACATTCTTAAATCAACGGCTAGGATTTTGCCACCACAAACTTAATCTAATGGCAATAAATCACTCTCTAGAATTTTCTTAATTATTCAACAAAAATATTAATTTATCCTTTTCTTCTAGATTAGCCTTCTAGAAGTTGGACCTACACCAAATATTTGGGCTTAAAATTCCTAAGGGCAAAAAGCTAACAAATCCAAAATCAGTTTATATATTCAACACCCTCCTTAAATTTGATTTTGCTATTCCAAGTAAATATCTTAACTTGATAAATATTATTACAAATAATACATTTTATGACAAACTTTCAGCTCAATCAATTAAAAACCGAGGTCAAACGCCCTGGAACGCGCCATTTTAATTTTTTAAAAATTAAATCTTATCCCTTAGTTTTAATCTAAACCGACACAAAATGTAATTTACGGTTTGAGCTTTGATTTTCAGCTCATGTAATTTTGTATTTTATTTAGTACCAAAATGACACCCTTATTTTATTTAATTTTTTAAATTGAAATATAAATCGTCTATTCTCTCGGTTGTTTAATCAACTGACCGAGATATATAGTCTGTTTGGTAAGACCATAAAAAGATCTTTTAACTTTTAGCTTTTAGCTTTTCAGCTCATATAAATAAAAAACCTCTGTTTGGTAACTATTTTTAACTTTTAGCTTTTAGCTTTTTTACTAGCTTTTGTCTTTTTTTTTTAAAAGCTATTTGAAGTAGCTTTTGAGATTGTAGTTTTTAGCTTGTGACTTTTCCTTCCATTTATACCCTTATTATTTTAACAAGAATCTATTTTTACCTTTCAGAATATATTATGATTCAATGCTTAATTTTTTTTTTAATCTTTAATGTTTTTAATAACATCTAAAGTATACAGTAAATTTTGAAATAGTGTTATAATTTTCAAATTAATGAAACGTAATCGAAGAATCAATGAGATTAACCGAGACGAAGAAAATTACAATTTTTATTATATTCTTATGGTATAATATTAAATGATAAACTTATTTTTATCTTTATTTTGATTAATTTAACTGAATTCAAATTTCATGTATTTCGTTAAATTTATATATATAATTTATATACAAATTTAAAATATTTTGATGTTTCTTAAATTTTTCACATATATTAAAATTACTTTGTAAGTTTGTATTAATATATTTATTTTTATCAAATATAAATTAATTTAATAATATAATAATATAATATGATACGATAAATAAATCACAAATTTTTTAATAAGAATGTCCTTTTGTATTTATCAGCTAGTGTAACAGCTAATTTACCAAACACTCAAATTAACTTATCTCCTATCAGTCACCAGCTACCAGCTATCAGTCACCAGCTACCAGCCACCAGCTACCAGACACCAGCTACCAGCTACTAGCTAGTTTTACCAAACAGAGCCATAAAATCCAAACAATATTAAATTTCAACATCAAAATGCTAACTCCCATTCACTTTTGTTAACTCCTCTAAACTTTTTTCGCCCCAACAAAAGAACGAACGCCAATTTTTCATCTTCTCCATCTAACGAACAAAACATCATTATTCATCTTCTCTACCTAACGAACCAAAACATTATTTTTCATGTTCTCTAAATCAAAATGACTGATTGAAGGGACACATGTTGAATATAAAGCTAAGTTGAAATTATGTAAAGGGTTTATTTATATCAACTGGTTATTGAATTTTTTTTGCCCAATGACAAAAATATTAATGCTTTCTTCTGAGTATT
Organism: Vicia villosa; assembly: GCF_029867415.1. NCBI lineage: Eukaryota > Viridiplantae > Streptophyta > Magnoliopsida > Fabales > Fabaceae > Vicia > Vicia villosa. The sequence continues at coordinate 65,059,770 of NC_081182.1, forward strand.
TAAAATAATTTTTTTATTTTAAAAGAATCTTAAAATACTAGATTTATTTTTAATATTAAGTGTTTGAAATAGGCAATGATTCTATTAAAGGGAGTTTAATCCACACGGAAGAACAATTCGGAAAGCTTCTACTTCCTGAAACAGAGGAGTGGTAGAGTATTCCAATAATAAAAGTAACATAAGTAAGCTTTTTTACAAAAGGAACAAAGCCACTTCCACGCCCTCGTAACAATTGCCGACATGCAATCATAAAAAATAAAATCATCTTCCTTAAAAATAATGACATTTCACAAAAGCCAAAGGCTCCAAACCGTAGCTATCCAAATAACCGCTATGATAGTCCTTTGAGAAAATAAATCCAAAAAATCCCCGAAGATAAATCCACTAGAGTTCCCATCCACTCATAAACATTATTCCGAATTCAAACCGAATACGTGCAACTACGAAAGAGATGCGATAAAGATTCCACCTCCGTAAAACAAAAGACACAACATAAATATCTAGCTTACGACAAAATTTCACGTCTGAACAATTGATCCTATGTAGGAATCCTATTGAGCAAAAACCTCCATTTGAAAATGAGTAAATTAGAAGGAGCTTTTACCTTCCACAAATGGTTAAAGGAATTCACATCATCTGAAGGCAGAGAAGTAGCTTGTTTTTCAGTAAAAATCTCCAAACCGGATTTAACTAAAAAAACTCTTTCGAATTCTGGAATCCAATCAAATCTGTTCGAAACATTATACTCCAAAAAATCATGTTGCAGCAGTTCATTTAATCATGCCAGCAGACTTGGCTCGACATCACCTGCAGTATCAATAATCTTCCATAAATTCCATCTCCAAATCGAACCCTTCCACACACCTGTTTCAGCCACGCAACAGTCAGAGTTAAAGGACTGCTCGAATAATTTGGGAAACACCTTCCGCAGCGGCTGATTGCAGACCCACTTGGAATGCCAAAAAGTTATATCAATGTCGCAACCCACAGTGCAACGAACAACACTAGAGAAACGATTCTCAACAGGGACGACAGAAGAATAAAAAATCACTAAATGTCTCCACCAAATTGAATCTCTATTATTCAAGATCGAACTGCCTTTAACAAGAACCTGGTTCTCAATATTCCCATATCGATTTCTTGGGATATTTCTCCAAGCGAAACTTTGGTCTTTCAAAATCCTCCACTTCCATTTGTTAAACAGCGTCATATTCATCACCTCGACATCTTTCACACCAAGACCCCCTCTATCACTCGGAGTGCATACAATACTCCACTTCACCCAATGAATTGTTCTTTTAATCTTGCAACCATTTCACAAGAAATTACTTTGGATACTACGTATCTTACTAAATACTTTAGAGGGCGCTTTATAGAAGGATAAAGTATAAATAAGAATAGCGTTCAACGCGGAGTTAATCAACACTACACGACCCAAAAATGTGAGATGTTTACCTTTCCACCTAGCCTACCTATTCTTCAAATGGTTGATCAAATCCCTCCATATAGATAATTTCTTAGGGCTATCTCCCACTTTAACACCCAAGAATTTAAAAGGAAGGCTATCAATATTGCAAGATAAGAAAACCGAGGCCGCATTCAAGAACCACACTCCCACATGAATACCCTAGAGCATACTTTTGTGAAAATTAATCTTCAATCTGGACATCATTTCAAATCCCCTATGAATCACTTTCATACTCCAAAGGTTGTCACTACTATCATCCACCACACTAATCATGTCGTTCGCAAATTGTAACATATTTACTTCCTCCTCCACATTGGTTTTGAATCCCCAAAAGTCCCCTTCCTTCACTGCCTTATTCATAAGGCAAGTTAAAGCCTCAGTGACTAATACGAACAAAAATAGATAAATAGGTTCTCCTTGACTAAGACCTCTCTCCACTTTAAAATCCTTCGTTGTGCTTGCATTTACTAAGATCGACATCGAACTAGAGAACACACAACCTTCCATCCATCTTAACCATCTATCACCAAATCCAATCTTTGTTAATAAATACCTCAAAAAAATTCCAATTCACACAATCAAAGGCCTTTTCAAATTCCACTTTGAAAATCACACAACTTATCTTCACACATTTTTCCATATCCAAAATCTCATTAATCATCAAAACCCCATCCGCAATGCTTCTCCCGGAACAAAAGCTGTCTGATTTTCTGAAACAATGTTACCAATAACTTTCTTAAGTCTAGCCGCAAAAAGTTTGGATAACAACTTGTGCAAGCTACCAACTAGGCATATTGGCCTATACTCTGATAAAGCTTGAGGATTTTAACCTTCAGGATTAGAGCTAGGAAGGATGAAGTGCACACTTTAGTAAGCTTTGCCTTTTCATGAAAATCCTCAACAAGTCTAACCATATCCACCTTAATATCCTCCCAATTATGTTTGAAGAACTCAAAAGAATACCCACCCAGCCCTACACTTCTATTACTGTCGCAAGACCACAACACATCCTTCACCTCCTCCTCCAAAAACGATCTCTCAAGCCACTTCCTATCGTGGTCACTTATGGATTTGAAATAAAGCCATTTCGGAATCGGTCTCAAAACATTACTCTCTTTTAAGGAAGCTTTCAAAATAGAAATTGACCGCCTCCTTAATTTTGACAACTCCCTCCACTCTCCCGTGCTCACCTTCCAAAGAAGTGATATCATTCCTTCTATTTCTTTCCTTAATCGAATTATGGAAGAAGCGAGTATTCTTGTCATTAGGGTATAACTTTAAATCCCATTAGAGTTTTTATCTTTGAACGCGACTGAACACTCCACAAATGCAGGTAACCAATTCTTCATTGTATTAATGGGAATTAATTGATTGGTTAAATCTTGATCATATATGAATTAATCTATTTTAATCTTGTTGAATGGTATTTTGGGAAAAATTCCTTATTCCATAAAGCACATAATATATTTAAACATGATTAGATAAATATAGTAACAAATCTTCAATCAGCGCGTGATTTACTCAGAGCATAACAACTTTTGGGCGCGATAGGATGTCTTACAGAGGGTAACATCCCAGAACGGGCACATGCTTCAAAAGAATACAAAATAGGAACCAACCTAATATAGGGTAACAGGAACCATTATTCTGCTCGTATAGGGCAATTTAAACATTAAAATAATAAAACCCACGTAGGCAATTAGATCTTATTCGAATATTTTAACTAACCACTATTGATGAATGTGCATTACTTGAATAGAATTTACTTTATAGTATTACGACTAATTAACAATAACATTGTACCCAATTCCTTGGTGCACAACTCTCTAATTCCTTAGGAGAATTCAAAGTACAAGTTGGTGATATACATGCGTTAATTCTCTAGTCACAGCTTATAATTACATATCCCTATTATTTTAACTTGAACAATTTCTCTATTTCAGATCGGTAGCCTTACGGTCAATAATCCATACTCATCTGAATTCACTTTGCGCGCTTGTCAACACTTAAAGAGTATTAAGATTAAAAGTAATTGAATAATAATTATTATAAGGTAAAACATTCAAATAACATCAAACATTCATATAATCCAAAAGAGAACAATTAGGTTCATCTTCTAAGACCTAATCTAAAGAAACCTAGCTACTCACAGTGTAATGATGAATTACCATGAGTTAATATGAAGGGGCATGAAAATTAATGAAAAAATATGTCTCCAATGGCTCAAAATCTCTTCAAGTTTGGGCTTGAATATCTATTGTCGTCACTTTACCGCATGGAAACCATAACCCCTCCAAAAGTAGAAAAAATCACTATTTAAAGCTGCAACTGTGTGTCAAGATTTTGCATCATCGCGACCCCATTTTCTTGTACCACGATCGTGATACTTTACCATTGCGCCCACGATGAGAGCATCATGGTCGCAAGAAATCTTGGGGAAAACCCAAGGTTTTTCTTCATTTTTCATCTTAATTTTTCTAAGTCCCCAAGATCTCCACCTTTGGCCAATTTTCTCACTTCTTCGTTATTTTAACTTGTCTTTTGCTTATAATTCCACATATTATGTCAAAAATACTCGCAAAAAATATTACGTAATTACAGAGTGTCATCAATTATGAATTTATTGACTAACTTGGAATATAACTGGTTTATCTCACAGCTAAAAAAAATCTCACAAAGGAATTACTACAACAATGGCCCCACACTAGCTAGAAACAAATACGTCATATATAAGACTCAATCTCAAAAGCACTAAGGAACAGGTGAAGAAATAAAGAAATGAAGATGAGTGGAAAGATATGAATATGAGTGGGAGAAAATGGTATTTGAAATATATTTTCTGGTCTAAATGATACTAGAAATGAGCCCTCTATTTATACGAGAAAATGTGGCTTAGATATGGAAAGAATTTATGGGCCTTTTAAAGCTCAAAATTGATCATGCAATAAGGGTAATCGATTATGTAACACAAAAAAGAAGGTTTTTAAAAGCGTCGTTACTAGCCGATTAGGAGACCTAATAATAGATTATTAGGGTTGCAACAATGATAAATAACTACCCTAATGGGCTAATCGATAATGCAATGTAAAAAACCCCTTCCAATTGTTTACAATGTGTCTCTAATCCATTAGCGACTCACAAAAACATTTTTTTATTATTTTAATAAATTAAGAGAGGATTTTTAATTATTTGAAAGGCGAGTTTAATAACTCCGTCTCTTTCACAACTATAAAACTTCAGGTTTCTTACTACAATATCTTTGACTCTAACACTTCACTGGAACCTTGAATCTTCTCCCTTATGAGACATGAGATAACTCTTCATGGTATACACTATCATTAGATATACAGTTTAATTAGAGATCGTCACTAAATTCATTGAACGCCGCTTGACATTAGGTGGTATCCTTCAAAGATGTGCTTTGTTATATAATTTCCAAGTACCACAACTGGATCACCAAATCAGATGACGAATTAACCTTATAGTGTTATCATCATAAAAGCAGGATGGACTTGATCAACACTTCAGATGAAGAATTCACTTTAGAGTATTGTCATAAAATCCAAATAGATTGCTGCATACATCATGCCTGCGAGCATAGAGGTCCATATGCTTCCCCTTTTGATGATGACAGCGATCTCTCTTGAAAATTATTTAAGGTACTTATTTCAAAGGATGACGATGTTCAATCAAAGGTCACAACATATATGATTTCTTGGTCGAGCAATGACAAATATTACAAACTCTCGTCCTACAAAGCATAAACAAGGGCTTGGGGGAAACTATTCTGAACTGTCCACAAGACCCTTTTCACCACATGAAAGCCTTGAACCATCACAATATACCATAAATTCAACCTCTCCAATCATCATCTTATTTCAGAGAAGAACAAAAATCAATTTTCTGTGTTTCCAGTCTAATTCTTTTTTTAGGGCACCATCGTGTGTCTTCTCTAATTTGAAAATAAATTTTATGTGTACCAATTTCTTTTTGTTAGGAAAATCAATTTGATTCATTATAACAAAATATGTCGGGGTTAAAGAGGAGGGGTTTGGACTATTTTAAAACTTTTTATTTATCATTTTTAGAATAATGAAAGTGGAGGATTCACACTAAAAAAATAGCTAGTGGTATAGAGTTTTGGAGAGTAAATATACATTAAATAATGTGTGAAGATAAAAATGTTTAGGTTAGAGACATAATGCATGAGGATGGGAGCTTTGATGAAAAAGAAATTAATCTCTAGTAGAATTGGGTTAGGAAGAGGAGATTAAAATATTATATAAATGTTTCATGGAATAATAAGTATGAGTGAGGACAGTCTCCTATATGACAGCGCAATATAGAAACAGTTATAAAAAATTTCATGGTCCTATAGGTTTTGAGCTTGTATCATAGTCCTTCAGGTAGTTGGGCCGCTTAATTGACCTTTTCAAACGGCTCAAATTCGTATCACTCATATTGCTCATCTTCATTTTTGTATCACTCATATTGCTCATCTTCATTTTTTTCTTTGGGGGCAATGGAGAAGATTCATTGGGTATGTCATTGTGATTAACTTTGACATTAGTAGGTAATATCTCTTGATCTAAAAATTGATCTGTTAGAAGATTAACATGTTCAATGGTTAATATATTACACCTTCGAAAAAAGTAAACTAGTTTCATGATACTTCAAGAAAAAATTATTGATATAAGTTATATTTATGGCTGAAGATGAGGAAACATACCTTCAAGATTTAGTTTTTGTTTGGACTTAACATTAACAGTGTCTAATTCATGAGTGGATTTCTCTGCTTCATTTTCTTTGATAGATGAAGCAAAAGCAGCATACATATGAACTCCACCTATGCAAGATATCAAGATTGTCAATTTATAATCACAAACACTTCAGATTAAAAATGTGTTTGAAGTCCGCTACAGACGCATATAGGTATATTGAGGTTCTCCTTTAAAGTGATTCTCAAGCAAGAAAGAAGAATAGAGTGAATGAACTTACTCTCTTTTAAGGCAGTGTAAGCAATTTTTGCAGCATCATGTTCTGCCTGTTTTTTAGAGCTAGATGCTTTTCCATGAAACTCCAAGCCCTCAACTGTGACTGTTGAGAAAAAAGTTGGTATATGAGGAGGACCAATCTTTGTAGATTTATATGTTGGTTTGGAAAAACCTTCTTTCTGTGTTAATTCCAGAAGTTTACTCTTGGATGAACCCGAATCACCCTGAATAAGTTGAATACAAATCAAAATTCAATCATAACTATTTCTTATGCAAATAAAATGTTAATTTAGAATCACATGTGAAATTACAGGACACTAACCTGTTGAAACATGTGAACAATATTTATAGCAGCTTGTTCCGCCTCTTTTATAGTGCTGAAAAATGTAGGACTTTCAAATGATTTCCCGTCGATAACAACAGTAGCCTTATAGTGAGTGTTATGAGGTGGCCCTTCTGTTTTAATTGTAAAAACAGGTTGATCGAGATTGTTCTTTCGAGCATAGTTTTGCGGCTGAAGTTTGCTCAACTGATCCTTGCCTGGAAGAAAAAGTTGATTATTGTTGATAGATCATAGATATGTTGAAAGTGAACAATAGTATGAAAACTATCAAAGACTTGCAAACACAAATAGTAAAATAAAGTTAACAACATTTTTCGAAGACTCTACCCGAACACACAATGCTATTCAAGTTCATAAGTAGTTGCTTCATATAGATGTAAAACCTAAAATTCAATGCGTTATTCGAGCAAGCAATTATGAAAAAGTAAGACAAGAGGAAAGAAATTCTTACCATATATTTTATCGGGAGATTGTTGTGGAAATGGACTCTCCTGTGGTTTGGGTTTGGCAGCTTTAACTTCCTCTTTTGAACCATATTTGTTTGTTGGTATTGAAGAACCTATAGATGTCATGAAACACATACATTAGAGTAACCTATGAATTTGATGTAGCTTACTAATTCTTATATCATCATACTTGTAAAACATTCAAGAGCTTAAACAGAAAACTCATTTCCACAATACAAAACCATCAACATTATCATCTCACAGAAAAGATAAAAAAGAGAACATCTTAGCCGCGGAGAGTACTAAGAAAGAAAAAGAAGTGGAGTACATGGAGGTGGAGAAGAAAAGTTGAGGAAAGCATTCATAGCAGCTTGGTTGTAAGCTTCTTTGGAAGAATGGAAAGTATGATAAGAAGAAAAAGTATCGCCATTTACAAAGACAGATGCCTTAAAATTTGGCATGTGTGGTGGACCTTCACTCACGGCAGAGTACTTTGGCAAACTCCACCGTCTCCGTTGACATAGCTCCTGCAACTTCGCCTTGTACATTTTCACTTAAACTCTTTGAACATTCAATTAAATAATGAGGAATTAATCAGATAGTTATATGATAGAACTATTTTTTATAATTTGATGTTATACATATATATGGTGGAAATAACATTGACATTGAAAATATATAAACCATTTGAATGATAATTACATGATATATGGTTGGTTGCATGCAGAGAAAATGTATTAGACGTGAAGGAGAGAAGAGGATCATGAAAGAGTGGTTGGTACTTTGGGTAGTCTCTCTTGAAGCCTATTTTGGAGTTTTATGTATTCTTGTCTTCTTGGTTATGAGGGAACTACTTCAGTACCCTTCAAAAATAGTAGGGTAATTTAAATGCTGCCACATGTTTATAAAATCCATATCATGAAGATGTAATAGTTTATAATATTGGAAAGCTAGATTATTTAATTATATAAATGCATTCCTTTAGACTTTCAAATTGTTTATCATCACATTTTCTTTTCTTCTATTTTTAGAAGAACCTCTTAGAATTTCATCTTCTTCCCATGGACAAGTACAAGCGCCTTTTCTTCTTTTTAGAAATTCCTTTCTACCATAATCATGGTTTAGGTAAGAGTAAGACAAACAAAAGGAAATTAAGTTGGCTGAAAACTCCTCCTAGGTTGCACGTTCACTCGGACAATCATGGAACCTTTGGGCTCTTTCTTCTTTGATTTTCACCTACATCCCAAATCATTTACATCGATAACAACATCTTCTTGCAACATGATCTTATATAAAAAGTATTTATTATAATATATTAAATTAGAGTCGTAATATATTTTGCGACACATGTATTGTTGGAAGTAATTCATATTTAGAAGCTATTGTTAGAGTCAGAAGTTTCTGAGGTGATTACTTAGAAGCAGTGTTGCTCAAAAGCAGAAGTTTATGAGGTGATTTTTTCAGAAGTGTGTTTAACTTCTGGAGTTTGAGTTTATTATGCTTAACTATTAGGTTTAGTTTATTTTGTTTACTTAGTTATTAAGTTTACTTTTGTTAGGGCCTACGTGGCAACCCTAGTTTTTCAGTGTATAAATAGACTAGTAGTAGTTGTCATTTAAACCTAATCTTTTTCCTTACACTTTTGTAGCCGTCATTGCAGAGTAGTAATAATATTCCTTTTGCTTTCTTAAACCTTGTGCACTAACAATTGGTATCTAGAGCTTTAGTTCGGATCCACGGAGAAAAACGGGAAACACGAGTGAAACGGTGAGGTGTTGTGTGATTGGTTTTGGTTCTTGTATTTGTGCTGAATCTTGAACAAAATCGAAACAGAATCACATTTTTTAATTCTGCGGGTATTGGGAAACATCGTGTTTTGTGAGATCTGAGTGACTTGCACAAGGTTGAGGGTGAACGGAAACGGCAGCATGAGTACCAAACTTCTAGTGTTCGATGGTAAGAACTGGAATCATTGGAAGATTCAGATGCGTGTGTTGTTTGGCGCTCAAGATGTTCTTGATCTCATCAACAATGGTTATGTCTTAGTTGCACTTCTAGAAGATGCAACTGATGCGCAGAGAAATGTTTAGTGTGACCTAAGGAAAAAAGATCAGAAGGTGTTGTTCTTCATCCATCAGTGTGGATGTGAACGTGTTTGAGAAAATAGTTGATTCGATGACACCGAAGAAGGCATGGGACACACTGGTTAGATGTTATGGTGGTGACGCATCAGTGAAGAAGGTGAAGCTTCAGTCCCTGAGAAAGCAGTATGAGAATCTCAGCATGAAGAACAACGAGAAGGTATCTGAGTACATCTCCAGAGTGATTCTAACCACTAATGAGATGAAAGCTTGTGGTGAAACCCTTTATGAACAAGTAATCATAGAGAAGGTATTGAGGTCTCTTACTCCTCAATTTGATTACATTGTTGTAGCAATTGAACATTCTAAAGATCTGGACACCATGAGAATAGAAGAGCTGCAAAGCAGTCTAGAGACGCAAGAGTTGCGTCTGATTGAAAGAACTTCTGAGAGGGAAGTTGAACAAGATCTGAAAGTTTCTTTTGTCAAGAAGGACCAGAAGCAGAAAAGACATGGTAAGTCTCATAAGTCAGAAGTCTTCTATTCTTATGAGGAGAAACATCAAAAGGGAAAGGAGAATTATGGCAAGAGAATGGTTCAATGTTACTATTGTAATAGGTTTGGCCACTTTGCTAAAGATTGTTGGTCAAACAAAGAAGAAGCAAAGATAGCCATAGAAGATTCTGATGATGAACCTGTGTTATTAATGGCTTATGAATTTGATGAGGAACCTGTGAGATTTTCTTTTTCTAATTGTGAAAGGGAAGAAGAATATTCTGAACAAGGAGTGCTTGAATATGAGTCAGAATCAAAAGATGACTTTGAAGATTCTGAAGATGAGTCAGAAGATGACTTTGAAACTAAAGACAAGTCAGAATCCGAAGGTGATTTTGAGTCTGAAGGAGAATCAGAAGATGAGTCAAAGTCTGAAGAAGATTCTGCTTCTAAAGATAAATCAGAACCTGAAGATTCTGAAGATGATTTAGAACTTAAAAGTTTTGAAGGTGAGTCAGATTCAGAAGATGAAGAATCCTCTAGAGACTCTTAAGATGAGTCAGATGGTGAATCTGATTCTGATCCAGATTCTGATGATGGTCCAAAATCTGGTGGTGATCATGCTTCTAGAAGGGAAAACTATGAAGACATAGGTTCTAGAGGATAAGCTTCAGGAGATTATCATATTTTTGGTGGTAATCATGACTTTGAAGGTGGACCCCCTAAAGAAGGAGCTTCTGAAGGTAGTCCAGCCTTTGACGCTGGTCATGACTCTAGAGTTGGAACTTCTGAAGAAAGAGCTTCTAAAGGTGATATTTTGAAGGCGGTCCCTTAACAAAGGTGTAGCTTCTTGTGGTAGTTGAGCTTTTGAAGAATGTCCAAAAGGAGATACGGTTATAGAATCAGAAGTAAATTCTGAACAAGTCGGTCTTGAAGAAGCTCTCAAGAAGAAAGTGTGGCTTAATTCCATGAAAGAAGAACTTGAGGCTATAGAAAGAAACAAGTCTTGGGAGTTAACTGAGCTTCCAAAGGAGAATAAAGCCATCAGCTTCAGATGTGTTTTTCAAGGAGAAAACTATTTTTCTAAATGGAGTTGAACACTGTAGCAACTAGAAGCAACTTGCAGATGTTTTGACGAAGGATGTCAAGAATGAACACTTTATTCATTTGAGGGATGAAATTGGTGTAACACATTATATCAAAAAGTCATATTTATTCTGGGGCTTTGCCCTTCATGTAACAAAAAAATGTCATATTTATTCCACATTCATTGATTTCTCTTTATCAGTAGTTGTAACACTCTTGCTAAGGTGTACTTCTCCCATTATGACATCTAGACCTTTTGATAGCTTTCTCTATCCTATGAAATTCTTACTATCAAAAATCAAGTTCTAGATTGTTATATACTTCATTGTCAATCATGGAATGTATTCAAAGTGGAGTATTTGCATACTCATCAACTATATAGAAACACTTATATTAATATACATCTCTATGAATAATACATTTTTTTACAAACCTTTCACCTCAACCAATTAAAAACTGAGGTCAAATGAACTAAAACGCATCATTTTAATTTCTTAAAATTGAATCTTATTCCTCGATTTTGAAGAAAATCAACAGAAAATGTAGTTTAGGATTTGAGCTTTGATTTCTAACTCCTGCAACTTCGTGATTTAATTAGAACCAAAATGGCGCACTTATTTTATAAATCATCTTATCCCTCAGTTTTCTATAAAACCGACATGAAATATTGATTAATATTTTATTTAATTAAATTGAACTCAGCCTTTACCTCATATCTTGTATCTCAGTTTTTTTTCTAAAAACTAAGATATAAAATTTAAGCAATATTTTATTCTGATATCAAAATTTTAAGTCACATTCAATTTTCATTATTTGATCTCATAAAATTTTTGCACCCTAGCGAACGAAAGAAACAACATTCTTCATCTTCTCCGCCTAACAAACTGAAACATTATTCTCCATCTTCTCGGATAAGGAAACTTGAACCTCAAACAAACACTTTTCTTTGACTCTCTCATCACATTTTCAGTATGTGAAGTTTTCTCCATAATTGTACCAGTAATATTGTTGATGTTGATGTTGTTGTTGTTATGGTTTGAGACTTGGGGTATCATATTGTGTTGTTTTTAAGGTATTTGTAGTTGTTTTTTTTATTATTGTAAGACTCCATATAATATAAATCTAGAATAATATCATACACAATGTTAATTGGTACCAGTACAACATAAGTTCTTAACGGCATCATTTATATATACATGTCCAAAATTTACAATGCATCATATGGCTCATGATATACAAAAGGACAAAAAAACACGTTGAAGTCCCTTGAAAATACGTTGAATTTCCTAGAAAATACGTTTAAGTTCCTAGAAAACACGCACCCACAATTCGCCCACACTAGCTTCAAACGCGCCTACGTTGAAAGGCAGCGGCCAACATAGAAAGGTAACGCGCCCGCGTTGAAAGGCATTGCGCCCGCGTTGTAGCTTTTTGGTGACATGTTTTTCAGCATCTTTGTAAGGAATAGAAAGGAGAAAATAGGGGTTCGACGACCAAGACCCGAAAGTGACATTTGGAGAGCGATTTTGGATCTTTTGGAGGCTATTAAAGCCATATGAGACCTCCTTCTTTAGTGATTTTTTATGTTATTCTCATCTAAGTTATTGGTATTGGTTAATTTCAGCATATGAAGCTAGATTCCACTAGGTTAGGTCAAATTTGATGATGAACATGTTTTTTACTTGATTATGGCATATGATCGATAATGTTAATGTTATTGTTCTGAACTATGGTTATTATTGAGTTAATAATAGTGCGCATTGCTTTTTGGTTGTTACAGCATGCGAATCGATATTGATAAATAGTGACTACTGACCCTAAGGCTATTATTTGAACTACTTTAAATGTTGAATTCTCTAAATGACTAGGGATAGTATGATTAGGAATTGTGACTAGGTGATTAACAAGCTTTGTTGCCTAATCTGACAGGACAATTGGCCTGAGGGATCAGGGAGTTGACGCCTAGATTAGTGAGCTATACGCCAAGGAATTAGGTATAATGGTAAAGTTAGTTCGTCATGTAACTCTTTAGTCATCGCATGTCTATTAATGCGGCTCCCGGTTGGAGCTAACTGCCACCTAACGTCTACATGTAAACCTCTAGTTAATCTCTTATCTATTAATGTGGCTCCCAGTTGGAGCTAACTGCCACCTAACGTTTACATGTAAACCTCTAGTTAATCTCTTATCTATTAATGCGGCTCCCGGTTGGAGCTAACTGCCACCTAACGTCTACTTAGAAACCTCTAGTTAATCTCTTATTTAGAAGGCTCATTTCATGGAGGCATGGGTATGTCTCCCTTTGAGGGAGAGTGATCCTCTTTAAATACGTTCTTAATGTCATCCTTATCTTCTTATCTTTTTTGAAGATGTCTATTAAGGTTTGGGAGAAAATAGTGAAGATTCAAAGGAGGTTTCTTTAGGAAGGAGTGAAAAGGGAATCCAAGATAGCCTAGGTTCATTGGTGGATCTCTATAAGCCTAAGAAGTTAGAGGTCTTAGGTGTTCGCGAACTTCGGTTGGTCAACTTGGCCCTCTTTGATAAGAGGAGGTGGCAACTGCTTTCTGGTGCTTCTCGTATTTGGCGTGATATTTTCACTTCCAAATATGGAGTAGCCTTTATGACTTCTATTATGGGCAGGAGAGCTAGTTGTCTTTGACTGGCCTCGCCTTGGTGGAGAGGGGTTTCCCTTCTAGAAGCTAGAGGTGTTGATTCTACTGACTGGTTCAGGGATGATATCTCCTTGAAAGTTGGTTTTGGTTTCCTTACCTCCTTCTAGGAGGATATTTGGATTAGGGACTATCCACTTCGTCTTAGATTCCCTAGAATTTTTCCGATTTTTGACCAGACTAATAAATTTATTGGGGATGTCGTAATGAGATGGGAGAGTTGAATTTGGGACCTCAAGTGGAGAAGACCTTTCCTCTTTGACTATGAATTAGATATTTTTACCGAGTTCCAATATGTGATTAGAAACTTCACCCCTTCTGTTGAAAGTGATGAGTAAATGTGGTGTGAGTCGAGTGATGGGGTTTATTCAGTGTCTTTTGTCAACTCCTGTCTGTTGGCCCGAGCGTTTCCTCTAGTTGCCAATTTTCTCCTGTAGAGTTAGTCATTCCAACTATTTGGTGTAGCTAGACCACTTCTAAAGTTATAGTTTTCTCTTGGCATCTTCTTTAGAAACATATTCTTATCAAAGATAACTTACTTAAGGGGAGAGTCCATTTGATCTCTAGGACTATTTCATGTACCTTCTGCTCATTACACATTTAGACAACCTCACATCTCAATGTGACATGTGAGGTTGCATCCTCAGTTTAGTATAGAATCTTTAGGTGGTTGGGGAGGTGTGTCGTTTTACCTAGAGATACCTTGGCCCTTTTTCATATGTTTATCCCTTCAAATGGAGGTCCTAGAATTAGAGGGGGGTTGAGGATGATTTGGCATGTCATAGTTTGGTAAATTTGAAAAACTCAAAATGGTATTGTTTTTCGAGATCTTCGGTGACATCAGAACACGTGGAAGACATTAACATCTTTTTGACATGAAAATGATATCTTGGTTGATCCGTAAAAAACTCATGTGCCTTCTAGGCCCGACTTAAAATTAATGTATATAAGTGCATCCAAAAATATACTAGGCGATTTTAAATTTTTATTGAATGCTTCTCCACCACTAAGGCTGAGAGTAGGGGTGGGAATAGGTCAGACCAAATAATAGGGGCCTACGGCCTAGCCTACACAGGCCAGACTTTTTTTTAAGTAGAAAAGGCCTAGGATTTTTTATAAGCATATTTAGTTAAAGCCTAAATAGGCTAGGCCGCAGGCAACAGAAAAAGCCTTTTAAACCTATCAGGCCGGCCTATTTAAATAAATATGAATAAATTTATTATTTTTATATTATATTTTATACTTTCTTTTAAAATACAAAATTAAAGTCTAGTTATCTTGAAGAACTTGTAAAAAAAAATTGAAAAAACCTTATGAATAATATCATAAGTGGTTTTCATAAGTTTTCTCAAATAATAATATCACAAAACTTATACTACTATGTAAGCTCACATAAATCGATGTAAACAAACATTTAATCTTATTGTAATTTTGATTCTCTAGTATAATTAAACATTAGTTGAATTACGTATTTACATATGTTCAAATAATATAGGCTTTTTAAGCAGTCTAATAGGTTAATCAGATCTTTGAAAATGTCAGGCTCAGACTGAAAAATAAGCCTATGATAGACCACATGCCAGACTTATGCTTTGAGTTTTTTGGTAGGCCAAACTCAGACTTAGCAAAGTCCAGCTCGGTCCAACCTATTCTCATCCCTGGCATAGGAGAAGTAATTCTCTAATTAAATATATTGAGTTATATTCTACTCCCTCTGTCCCAAAATAAGTGTTTTTTTGTCTCAAAATAATAGTCTCTTTACTTTTCCAATGCAATATTAACTGACTTTTACTAACTTTACCCCTTATCTACACTTTTTTCAAGTCATGTCAATATATAACAATCAATAGTAATTAAGGGTAATTTTGTAAAAATGTTATCTTTATTGATTCAATCATTACTTTTCTTAATCTGTGTGTAAATGACCTTAAACGACATTTATTTTGAGACGGAGGGAGTAAATGAAAATGTTAACTTAATGGAAAGGATCCTAAGACCATCTCCAATGGTGCAACCCATTTTTTAGTTTTTTATGGGTCCCACTAGTCATATCATCTTAAAACATTTTATTTAATTTTTATTTTATTGGTGTAATTATAATGGGTCCCACAACTTTACCTCATAAAGTAATTTGATTGGGTACCACAATTTAGATATGTCATCAACTTCTCTACCCATCACAAAAAAATGGGTAGTGTACCTTCCACCAATCAGATGACATCATTTAATGTTTATGTATTTAATTATTTATTATATAGATTAATTGTTTGATATTTTCAATGCAATTTACACTAAAGGTAACCTTACCCAACTTTTTGAGTTGGGTAAATAAGAATTCACCAACATTTAAATAAGTCATCAAGAGTTTAACTTGATACTGAATTCAAAAACATAAACAACATTTAAATAAGTCTTCTAGAGTTTAACTTGAAACTGAATAACATAAACAACATCTAAATAAGTCTTCTAGAGTTTAACTTGAATCCAAATAGCAACATACATTTAACATCGTGTTTTCTAATACTTGAGACCAAAGTCATACATGAAACTTTTTAACCAGAATCAAACTTCTTTGTCATTGGGACATTCCAAGCTCGCTGCAACCCATTTATCTTCACCAATAGGTACAATTGTAATCCCCTCAGGAAATTTAATATTTGGAAAACTTGTGTACACCCTGTACCTGTTACCAAGTAAGTAACTACTTGGATTTGTATTTGAAGTCTTTCCCTTGTTCAACTCTGAAATCGATACAGGAGGGGGTTTGTTACGTGAAGATGAAGGGAACATGTTGTTTGTCTTTATTTTTTTGTTAGGAGGCAGTGGAAAAGAACC
Organism: Vicia villosa; assembly: GCF_029867415.1. Taxonomy (NCBI): domain Eukaryota; kingdom Viridiplantae; phylum Streptophyta; class Magnoliopsida; order Fabales; family Fabaceae; genus Vicia; species Vicia villosa. The sequence goes on from NC_081182.1 coordinate 65,076,187, forward strand.
ATTATGCATGCCTTCAGAGTAAACACAAAGTCATTAACATGTTCAATGATAAGTAAGATATGAATTTTGAATGAAGATGAAGAAGCAAACCTTCAGAATTGAGGATCTGCTTGGATTTAGCAATGTCTGATGTACGAGTTGATTGTATTGCCGGGTTTTCTTTGGTAGAGGAAGAAAAGGAAGCATACATATGAAGTCCACCTGTGTAGGACAATAATATTATCAAAGTATAATCATATTCATAAGTATATGTTGCATCTAAATTGCACAGAACATGTGATTTAAGGCCAAATTTGTTTGTGATCGGTATGAATGAACTTACACTCTTTTAAGGCAATGTAAGCAATCTTCGCAGCGTCATGTTCTGCCTGTTTTTTGGATCTAGATGCCTTTCCATGAAATTCAACACCCTCTACTTCCACAGTTGAGAAAAAAGTTGGCATATTTGAAGAACGAGACTCAGTAGTTTTATATGTTGGTTTGGATAAACCTTCTCTCTGTGTTAGTTCTAGCAGTAAACTCTTGGCTGGACAAGATTCATCCTGAATAAATAGAGTACAGAATCAAAATTCATTTAGAACTATATTAATGCAGATTGATAGACCATGAAGTGGATACTTGCCTTGTTAAACAAGTCAGCAGAAATTGGCAATTCCTTCAAAGCAACATTTGCAGCAGCCTCTTCTGCCTCTTTTATAGTGTTGAAAAATATTGGGCTGTCGAATGATTTTTCCCCAATGACAACAGTAGCCTTATAGCGAATGTCATGAGGTAGCCCCTCAGTTTTAATTGTACAAACAGGTGGGTCGAGATTGTTCTTTCGAGCATAGTTTTGCAACTGATGTTTGCTCGTCAAACAAGCTGACTCTTGATATTTGGCAGCTACAACTTCCTCTTTTGAACCATATTCATATGTTGGTTTTGAAGAGCCTGCAGGGAAGTCATGAATCACAAACATTAGAGTAAAATTGTATAAATATAAACAACATCTTCTACCATGTGAAGTTGGTGTAATTGTAACCCACTAGCTCCTATCATAATATTGTTTTCCTTATCTTTCAGTTACTGATAAGCACAATAGCAAAGGGAAAAGATACAGGAAAACTTTCTAACAAAAGCGATTTTAAAAGAAGTGATTCCAAACTTCAGAAAATTATGAATGAGTAAGAAACCTTCAATACTATTTTGTGTTTATTTATCATAAATAAATCACTTTTTTATGAAAAATATATCATTTCTACGGCAAGATTAAAAAAACATCTTTTTAAGGAAACAAAGCAAAATCAGAAAGAGAAAGAAGTAGAGTACCAAATGAAGGAGAAGAGAAATTGTGAAAAGCTTTCATAGCAGCTTGGTTTTGAGCTTCTATGAACGTATTGAAAGTATCAGAAGAGGTAAAAGTAACACCATTGACAAAAACAGAAGCCTTATAGTTTGGCTTGTGTTGAGGACCATCATACATGGCAGAGTATTTTGGCAAACTCCACTTTCTCTGGTGGCATAGCTGTTGTAGCTGTGTCTTGTACATATTTGCACTCTCACTCTTCCTTCTATTGCTACAATGTGAAGATAGAATGAAAATGAAAAGTAAAACCAATGTAAACTATATATATTACATATTGGTTAAAATTACATGATATGATATACGGTTACATGCAGAGAAAATTGCCTTGGGCGTGAAGGATCATGGAAATAAAAAGTACACTCATGCATTCCACAAGGGATGAAAGTACGCTCATGCAAAACTAAAGAGAACTGCAAATCATGATTATACTCATGCAGAAGTGAAGAGAACTACAAATCATGATAAATATTTAAAGTTTAACTATGAAATTTGTACACTTTTGGAATTAGTTGTGTAGCAGATAACACGTGTCATGATCCTGGATTTTTTTCACTATAGACATATAGTTAATTTCATTTAATATTCCTATATATTTAATTTTGTTTTATGAATAGCCCTAAACTAACTACTTCTAACTACACGTATTGTTATGAATAGGAGTATTTGGTGTAATTTCATCTAACTAACTTCATTGAATTGAAATGGTGGATACAAGCTCTTACTTATAGTACAAATAAAGTCTACCTATATACAGTGTACAATAACTTATTACAATCTCTAACTATTTTTTAATTTTCATTTTTGAAGTATGCCTTAAAGTATTGGTCGATGAAGAGAAAAAAAACATATTTTGACATTTGTCAAAAATTAGAAAATCAAAATGCAATTTCAAGTTTGACCGGTTTAGTTTGGGAGTCTGTTATTTGATGTTAGAATATTGGGTATATATTATTTGGAAATAGTCTAAATTAATATAAAATATATTATAAGATATTTATAATATTTTATTCTAATAATTAATAGATTGTGTTTTGGGCTTTGTATGTTCGATTTTAGTAATTATGTATCTTTTCCGTGTTTTAAAGTGTGACAATAGGGTTTATGTATCTTAGGTTTGAGTGATTCATATATTGCGAGTTGTAGAGGTTGGAAAACACTTCGTAGAAAATAGAAATTTTCTTTTAACTTATATGTAATCTCTTTTAACAACTTTTTAAGTATAGTGAATTGGAGAGTTGTTCTCTCCCCAAGAATAGATCGTTTGATCGAACTGGGTAAACAACCATTTCGTCTTTTTTCGCTTTATTGTGTTATATTTTCTATTTAGTGGTTATTATTAATGAAGGCCATTTATTTTTGTTGCTATTGTTCTTTGCCTCACATATCAAAGTATTTATTGAAATTGAACCTTGTCGTTATCCCCCATGGAGAAAAACAAAGATGCAATCAATTTTAATTCATAAGAACTGTATTGATGCTTTGAAATGTGAAGTATTGATACCCGCGGCGCTTACACACGCACAGAAGACTAAGATGGTGAATAAGGCCAGGAGTGCGATTATCTTGTGCCTCGGGAATAATGTTCTAAGAGAAGTCGCTAGGGAGCAAACTGCGGTTGTGATGTGGACAAAACTTGAATCATTTTATATGACCAAGTCTTTGGCTTACAGGTTGTGTTTAAAATAACAACTCTATTCATTCTGAATGGCGGAGAACAATCTATAGTGGAGCAGCTTATAGAATTTCACAAGATTATTAATGATCTTTAGAATATTGAAGTGAAGATTAATTATGAACACAAGGTTTTACTCTTGTTGAGTTCATTAACCAATCTTTTGAGTACTTTAAGGATGTTGTCCTTAAAAGAAGGTAATGTAATTATATTTATTATAATTAATATAATTATATTATATTATTATTATTAAAAAATCAAAAATAATATTAAATTATTTTTTAGTTAAAAGAAATTAAATTTATAATTTCAATAATACAAAACAATAATAATAATAATTCTTCGATTAAAATCTCCTTGTTCAAGATCTCTCCCTTTTATTTTTTTAAATTATGGTATTTGATTTTCGGACAGAGTAATTTAAGGAGATCAATCTCACCGCCTATTTGTGGGAGTCCTTTTAAAGTCAAAACAAAGTTTTGTATTGATTTGACCTAGTATAAGAATTATTTTCCCCTAGCAGAATTCAAACCTGAGACATTGAGAAGAGCACATTTTCAAAACTCAAGTCTTCACCACTAGATCGATCTTTGGGGTTACACACCAAAATTGAATAGACGTAAATAATTACGAGATAAATTACTGCTCACAACAGGAACACCTAGGGATGGAAATGAGTCGAGTAGAATCTCGGATCGACTCGTTCAAAATTGGTTCAGATCAAATCTCAGATCAAGTTTGACACGAACTTTTATTTAAGCTTTAACTCGACTCGTTAAAAATTCACGAACAACTCGGTTCGACTCGTTAGGTTCATCGTTAGGTTCAACTCTCTTGCTTCTCGGACTTAAAAGTCATTTTTAAAGACATTTTTTTATATAATTGACATTTTAAATTAATATTATTAAAAAAATATTAAAATAAAATAAAAATTATCATTTTGGAATTTAACTTTGTCTCAAAAATCTAGTAATTTAAAAATTACATAATTTATATAATGTTGATTTTTTTTATTTTTTTTTTTGTTTAGAAATATTTTTCTTATTTGAGAATATAAATTATCAATTAAAATTGCTAGATAAAAAATATAGGGTTAAGATTTAGAGTAAATCTTTAAACCTACTCTTAAAAATAATATAATTATTCTCTTATATAATCGAGTTGACTCATGAACCTAACGAGTCAAACTATGTATAGTTTAAGTTCAACTTATTTAGTTAACGAACTTAATTTTTTGCTCTTATTCACCTCATTATGTTCATGAACCTAATTCAAAGATTTAATTGTCTAACCGAGTTCTAAACTATTTTCGAGTTTATTCGATTCATTGTCAGTCCTAGGAAATAGAGGTGGGAATAGGTTGGACCGAGCTAGGCTTTGCCAAGCCTGGGCCTGGCTTGCTAAAAAATTCAAAGCCTAAGTCTGGCCTGTAGTCTATCGCAGGCCTATTTTTTTAGCCTGAGTCTGGCCTTTTTGAAGACCTGATTGGACTACTAGCCTACTTAAAAGAGCATTTCATTTAAACATTTGTAAATAAGTCATTCAACTAAAGTTTATATAGACTAACAAGTTAAAAAATCAATTAGACTAAATGTTTCTCTGTGTTGAATTATTTGAGTGTACCTACTAAAATACGTTTTGTGATACTATTTATTTGAGAGAACTTATGAAAGCAATTTATGTCATTGTTCGTAAGATTTTTTTCATCTTATTTTCACAATTTCTTCAAGATAATTAATATTTATTTTTAAATTTTAATTTAAAATACAAAATACAATATAATATTAATAATATTATTCATGTTTATTTAACTAGGCCTTCCTGATAGGCTTAAAAAGCTTTTTATATGGCATGTGGCCTAGTCTTTTTAGCTAAATAGGCTTATAAAAAAAACTAGGCTTTTTCTATTTAAAAAATGTCAGAAATGAGTCTGAGCCTGTGTAGATTAGACCGTAGACCTTTGTTAGTCGGCCTGACCTATTGCCACCCCTAGTAAGAACATCCATAATCACTATTCCATTAAATGAGTGCATCATAACTAGCAATAATTTTCCTATAAGTAATATAATTAGTTTTTCCTTTTATATTATACACAATTAAATAAAAGGTCCAACAATTATCCCCCTAAAAATATTTACCTTTTCCTTAAGGTGAGTGTTACCCATGTGTCAATTGGGGTCTCAGAAGAACTCAAACCCTTCTTATTTGGATTTGTCACCATATAGTTATCATTTTTTCTATATTATTCTCCAATAGCATGTTTGTTTGCACATACATGGCCAAGACTAATCTTCTCATCAAATCAGAAACTAAGGACCGGTTTATTTTGCCTTTTTTTTAAAATGATTTTTATAGTGTTATATAATTTTATTAAAAAAAAATTAAAAAAAAAATTTTTAGAAAAGTTTCAAATGAAAATTTTGTTTGAATAGTTATTCTTAAAATGTGATTTTAGGTATTTCATTTATTTGTGGGGAAAAAATTAAATATCAAAATTTTAAAAAATCACTTAATTTTGAAACTATTTCAAATAGATTTTCATAAAAATCATTTTTGAAATACAACTTTTTGAAAAAATTACGATTTTGACTAAGTTTTTATCTTTAATAATGTATATTTATGTTATAGGATGTCAAATTAGTGTTTAATTTTAGAAAAAACAAATATAAAAAACAAGACCCTAAATCCATTTTTTTGAAAAACAGTTTTTGAAAATCTATTTTCAAAAATACAAAAAAAAAATCATTTTTTTAAAGCTGAAACAACCATGCCCTAAATCCTTTACATGATTTATCTTTTATTTGTGTATATGTCAACCTTATAAAGCACATGCCTTTGAAAAGAGTTTAATTGCGACTGATATGCCTCAATCGTGGAACTTGAAGCACCGAAAACATTTTGTGCATGGCTTTTATTCCCTATATCACATGTCATAGTCCTTCTGTTTCTGTAGTTTTTAATGGTTGGTTCACCACAAAAAAAGTTACAATCATTACTTTTACTCAATAAGTTATTTTTCTCATCCACCCCTTTGTGCATAATCAATAAATTCAGTCAAGTCAATCTTTCTACTTGATGTTGTTTGCCCTTATAAAATCTGAGTCCATTAAAAATATTTCCTTCAAATCAGATGGTTGTGTACATTTTTGGTGGCTTGCATATAAATCAAATTGCTCTCTATATTCTTCCACTCCTCCAGTTTGTTTAAAGCAATAATTCAAAGGGGCTTTGGATCAACGAAAAGTTTCTACCAATTGTGCCACATGACATTCTTCACAGTGTTTATCTCATGTCTAACGACAACAGTTCAACCCCACATTCTAATAGTTCAACTTGGGCCTCCATCTTGCTCAAAAAGCATCCAAAGCCAAATTTGATCACATTGTTAGTTTCGACGGTATACTTAGCATTTCTATTGCAGGACTCATTTGTTTAATGAACACTTATATATTCTATTTGTTTTAATCATGAATAGATACTTCTATTTATAGAGATTAAATGCATAGAGTAAATTATATTGTAACAGAAAATGTCAATTAAATGAGGAGAATCCTAAGCATGCATATATAGAGGTTTTATAGTGGAGTTTAACTTTTGTCTCTCTTGAAACTGAATTCAAACAAAAACAACATTTAAATAAGTCTTATAGAGTTTAACTTGAACCCAAATAACAACATAGATTCAATATCATGTCTACTACTACTTGAAACCAAAATCATACATGAAACTTTTTAACCAGAATCAAACGTCTTTGTCATTTGGACATTCCAGGCTTGCTGCAATCCATTTATCTTCACCAATAGGCACAATTGTAATCCCCTCGGGAAATATGATATTTGGAAAACTAGTGTACACCTTGAACCTGTTACCAAGTAATGAAGATGACGGGCACATGTTGCTTATCTTTATTTTTTTGTTAGGAGGCAGTGGAAAAGATCCATTACGTTTGCCATTGTTAACTTTGATATCAGTGTTTAATATCTCCCAATCCAAAAGATCATCTGTGAGAATAAACATAAAGTCATTAACATGTTCAATGGTTAGTATTTTACATCTTAAGAAAAGCGAAATAGTTTCACAATGATTCCGAAAAAAAGTTATTGATAAGTAATATATGTTTTTGGTTGAAGATCAATAAACCAACCGTCCGAGTCGAGGTCCGAGTTGAGGATCTGTTTGGATTTAGCGATGTCTGATTTACGGGTTGATTGTAGTGCCATGTTTTCTTTGGTAGAGGAAGAAAAAGAAGCATACATATAAAGTCCACCTATGCAGGACAATAATATTATCAAAGCATGATCATATTCATAAATAATAATCTGCATTCAAAAATATTCGGCTATATTTTGCATCTACATAGCACAGAACATCATATTTAAAGCGTTTAGTGTTGGATACCAACTTGATATTAAAACTTGTTTGTGATAGGTATGAATGAAAGCGAAGTTAAGTGAACGAACTTACACTCTTTTAAGGCGATGTAAGCAATCTTGGCAGCATCATGTTCTGCTTGCTTTTTGGATCTAGATGCCTTTCCATGAAATTCAACACCCTCTACTTCCACAGTTGAGAAAAAAGTTGGCATATTCGACGAACGAGACTCAGTCGTTTTATATATTGGTTTTGAAAAACCTTCTGTCTGTGTTAACTCAAGCAGTAAACTCTTGGCTGGACAAGAATCATCCTGAATCAATAGTATACAAAATCAAAATTCAGTTAGAACTATATTAATGGAGATAGACCGTGAACATACAAGTAAACTTGAATAAGTTTGAACTTCAAACACAGTTGAGATATTATAGGTCTTGTTTGGATAAGAAAAACTTGATGAAAGTGCTTATCGCATAAGCACTTTTGAATAAGCTATTTCTATAATAATAAACTAAATAAAGTCAAGCTGTTTTCTTATATTTTTTAAGCAATGTATATAAGCTATCCTAGACTTAAATATCCACACAGAAAACATCCATTTGGAATCACATAAGAAAACAAGGACTCTTGCCTTCTGAAACAAGTCAGCGGAAATTGGCAACTCCTTCAAAGCAACTTTGGCAGCAGCATGTTCTGCCTCTTTTCTTGTGTTGAAAAATGTTGGGCTGTCGAATGACGCCCCACCAATAACAACAGTAGCCTTATAGCGAATGATATGAGGTAGCCCCTCAGTTTTAATTGTAAAAACAGGTTGATCGAGATTGTTTTTTCGAGCATAGTTTTGCAACTGAGGTTTGCTCGTCAAACAAGCCGTCTCTGAAAGAATGAGTTCATTATTTTTGTTAGATAATGTTAAAATAGAAAAGAATAGTAATAAGATTTTCAAAGACTTGCAAACACAATAGTGAGTAAGGTGAAAGAAACTGTTTACCAGTCATTATAACAGGTATCTCTTGAGGTTTGGCAGCTCCAACTTCCTCTTTTGAACCGTGTTCATCTCTTGGTGTTGAAGAGCCTGATGAAGGAGTAGATAAGTTGATAAAAGCAGTCATAGCAGCTTGGTTTTGTGCTTCTTTGGAGGTATGGAAAGTATGAGAAGAAGTAAAAGTGACATTGTTGACAAGAACAGAAGCCTTAAAGCTTGGCATGTGTTGAAGACCTTCATTCATGGCAGAGTATTTTGGCAAACTCCACCTTCTCTGTTGGCATAACTCTTGCAGCTGTGTCTTGTACATTTTCACTCTCTTCTTCCTACTATTGCTACAATATTGAAGATAGAATGAAAATGAAAAGTTAAATCAATGCCTTGGGCGATAAGGGTCTATCTTGAAGATTATTTTGTTGTTTTATGTTTTCTGTGTTATGGTAGTTTACAGCATTATGAAAACAAGTGTGTTAGGTACAACTAGTATTATACCATATCATGCCATACATGTTCTGCAGAGTTCTCTGCAACTAGATTGTTACAGACAATGTGTCTGCGATTCAAACTGTGTTTTTTTTTCCTTCACAAAAATGGAAACAAAATTGGAGATACTCCAAAAAAGTAAATCCAACCTTATGCTCAAAATGGGAGAGTACTCTGCAAAATTTGTGTTTCTTCTTTACTCTTTTGAATGTACATTTTAATGTTGGTTTGATTTTCCATTCCTTGAACCTTAAACTAATTGTTACTAGCTAATAGCATGTTGTTAGGATTTAGGGGTGGACAAATTTCAACCGACCGATTCAAACCGACCGACCCATTGTAATTTTTGTACAAACGGTTCGGATTATATATATATATATATATATATATATATATATATATATATATATATATATATATATATATATATATATATATATATATATATATATATATATTGATTAAAATTAAATGATATGACACGGTTGCATGGAGAGAAAGTGAAGGATCGTGAAAACTGTTTGTACTTTTGTGCAAGCTTCATGGTTGAAGCTTGTTTTGTTGTTTTGTGTATTTTTGTCTTGTGGTAGTAGTATATAACATTTGGAAAACAAATACGATTATACCATAATGGTTCTGCAGAGTTCTCTGCAACAAGATTTTAAGAGAGAGATAGTACGATATTATGATCTTGTAGCAGACAATGGTGTCTACATTTCAAACTGTGTTTTTGCCTTCACAAAAACAGAAAAATAATTGCAGATACTTCAAAAAGTAAAATTGACCTTATGCTCAAAATGGGAGAGAACTACAAATCATGATAAACATTTACAATACAGGTTTAACTATGTTTGCACACTTAAGATATTAGTTGTTTAGGAGATATCACTCTTATAACATGCGTCAAGATCCTGGATTTTCTTATTATAGAAGTATCATCCTGGATTTTCTTATTATAGAAGTATCATCGACATGTTCTTCAAGACCAAAGAAACATCTTGAAGATAAACAAATAGTTAATTTTCGTTTAATACCCTTATAAATTTAAATTTGTTAGATTATGAATACCTCTAAACTAATTATTTCTAACTCCACTCCTAATATTCTCTCACAATAAATAAATGTACAGATGAAATTTACCATTTGAGTTAGTCAATGTTTCTTATAAATGGACATTTTTGTTTCTCAGATAAAAAGATAGAGGGAGAATTTAGTTTTAACATATCTACTAGAGATTTTTTAGCCAAAAAATAATCAACTTGAGTTTTAGACTTAAACTCAAATAACATCTATGCCAATCAGAAGGTTCAACTATAAGAGCTAACTTGTTATTATATTTTTCTTTTTCTAAGAAAAACATACTGTAAAATGCAAACCGACAATTGGTACATGTTTTCCAACAAAACATACAAGAAAAACTCAAACAAAAAAATAGATAATTTAACATATTCACATGCTGTATAATGTAAACCTACAACTGAAAGAGAAAAGAGCATCATGTTAGAGACATAATTTGAAACATAAAGCATTCAGTTTTCCAACTGGAGCACGTCCTTTCACATAGATAGATGACTCTGTTGTCTCATCATCAACTCACTTGGTACTAGTTAGTTGGTTGCGAATGAGCTTGACAGCATCAACCAGGTTGGTGAGGGCGGGCTTAACCTCAGTGTATTTTCGGGTTTTAAGGCCACAATCAGGATTGACCCAGAGGATGTTGCTTTCAAGGACTGCAAGCATCTTATTGATTCTGTCAGCAATTTCTTCTGTGGGTGGAATTCTTGGTGAGTGAATATCATAAACACCAGGACCAATGCCAGCACCATATTTAACTCCCTCGCGGAAGACAGATAGTAACTTTTCATCTGATCGGGAATTCTCGATGGTGATCACATCTGCATCCATATCTATGATCGAGTGAATGATGTCGTTGAAGTTTGAATAACACATATGAGTGTGAATCTGCCAAACCACACGTTATATTAAAATTAATACAAGCTCGGTAAATAAACTGCATAATAATCATTAATGAAGATTAGAGCCAATGAAGTGAAGCTGAACCTGGGTAGTGTCTTGAACACCACAGTTTGTAATCCTAAATGAGTGAACTGCCCAGTTTAGATAGAAAGCTTCCTCAGATTTCCTTAGAGGCAACCCTTCTCTTAAAGCAGCCTCATCGATTTGGATGACGGTAATGCCAGCTTTCTCAAGATCCTCAACCTCATCCTTTATAGCCAAAGCAATCTGGTAGCAAGTCTCAAATCTAATAACAAAAAGACAATGTTAAATAAAACTGACATACTGCAAAATGATCATCATTTATAACTTATAAGGTGTTTTTGCATACCTAGGTTGGTCATCTCTAACAAAGGACCAGTTCAGAATAGTAACAGGGCCCGTAAGCATTCCCTTCATAGGTCGTTTGGTCAAACTCTGAGCTGTCGAAGACCAGAAAACAGTCATTGGCTTGGGACGGCTCACATCACCGTAGATAATCGGTGGTTTGACACAGCGGGATCCGTAGGATTGCACCCACCCGTTGGCAGTGAAAGCAAAGCCAGATAATTGTTCTCCGAAGTACTCAACCATGTCATTCCTCTAAATTGGCAAAAGAAATAAATTTATAAATATTTATAGTTTTGAACCGTCTTTTCACATAAGAAAGAAGCCTCCATTAAACCACTAAATAAATAATAAATATCCACTCCATACCTCGGGCTCTCCATGCACCAAGACATCAATGTCGAGCTCTTCCTGGATCTTAACAACATTATTAATTTCCTCTTTAATGAAATTGATATAATCCTCCTCGGAGATCCTATTCATATAGTGACATATAGCAGGTTAAGTGTTAAAATGTGATAATTATGGATTGTAGTAGATAACTGAAGAAAAAGAAGAAGAATTATGCTTACTTTTTGGCCTTGAACTCGCGGCGAACCCTTCTAAGATCTGCAGTTTGAGGGAAAGATCCAATTGTAGTGGTTGGAAGAATAGGAAGATTCAATTTCTTCTGTTGTGCACCCAATCTGGAACTGACATTAGTGGCCCTTCGGTGATCAGAGCCCTTCAAAGTTGCAGCCTGCGAAAAGAAACCAACAATTTAAGAATAATCCTACTAGCTTATAATTAATCAAATACGGAAATAACATCATTGAAATCCAGAAGAGCACTAACAGCCTTTTGGACAGCCTCATTTGTCACCCTTGGGGAGGACTTCCTTGAAGCCAAAGCAAAAGCATTAGAAGAAAAGTAAGCCTGCAAAATAACACGCATTAAGAAGCTGAAAAATATAAAGTATGAATCAAAACATCCTTCGAGAGTATGATTTACCTCATCCTTTTGTCCAGACAATGCCTTGGCCAAGGCATTTACTTCAACTATTTTCTGTGCTGCAAATGCAAGCCAAGACTTAATCTCTTGGTCCAGCTTCGTCTCATTCACCAGATCAACTGCAGTGTGAAGAAGAGAACAGGATGTGGAAACCACAACTTTGTCTGCAGAAGAAAAGCATAACTCACATTTACGTTGTTGCACGTTGAATATATATGTCAACAGGAAAAAAAAAAAAAAAAGACATCCATTAGTAAATACCCTTTCCAACAATGTCCCCAAGGGTCTGCAGGGTGTTTAGAGAAGATTCAAGATTATTGGCCCAAATATTTCTACCATCAACAACACCGGCAAAAAGTAGTTTTCCAGATGGAAATCCTTGCTTGATCAATTCAAGGGTCTTGGTTCCACGGACAAGGTCAAACCCATATGCAGTAACAGCCTTCAAAGAGGTGAGTGTTTTGTACGCTTCAGCAGGGACATCAGCAAAGTATGTCTCAATCAGAACATCCAAACCAGATAAAGTAGATTCTAGCTCAGCATAAGCATGATCAAATGCTTGTAACTGGTGAGCATCAAGATCCTTAACAAGGGTAGGTTCATCAAATTGAATCCAAGTAGCACCAGCCGCCTTCAGTTCAGTGACCACTTGCCTATGAAAAATTACAGTATGATTAAAATTTTAAACAAGTTAAATTCATGATTCAAAAACACATCACTACATTAAGGCCTTACTTGTATACAGGAAGGATCTTGTCAATTAGAGAAAGAAGGGAAAATGACTTCTCAACACCCTTAGCAGGTTTTGACAGCAACAAGTAGGATACTGGTCCTACAAGTACAGGTACAGTATTCACTCCTAGCTGCATAGAATAAAAATACATTGTATAAACATCAGTATGAAATAAATAATTCAAAACAATAGTCTCTTGTAATAAACATTCTTCCCCAGTTTCAATCTATTTTAATATATCATAGGATGGGTAGTAAAGATTCTTCGAAGACCGGAATATTCAGTAATTATTTTTAAAAAATTAAATTAAAGATTCTTATGCTAAAGCAAGTTTTAAACTTACAGCTTTGGCCTCCTTGTATTCATCCACCGCTTTGTGTGATGCATAGGAGAACTTAACGTCTGGACCCAATTCAGGAACAATGAAATGGCTGCACAATAATAGATTATGATTTTGTTATGACTATGATAAATATCAAACTAAATTGCCGATTCAACTTGTATCTAGATATTTTGTATAGTTATGCATCATAATCTTCATTCATACACTAACCTAGCTGGTATCAAACTTAAAATCTCCAGGTATAACTTCAAAATTAAGAAAAACTTTTTGAGTGGGGTTACTTACTAGTTGGTGTCGAACCACTTGGTCATTTCCATAGCTGGCACAGACGCATTTCCTCTAGCCATGGAGAAGTAAACATCAAAGCCAATCTCTCCGCCTTTCCAATTATATCTGTCGGGAACTGCACCGAGCATGGCTGTAGTATCCAATACTTGATCATAGTATGAGAAAGTGTTGCTTGGAATGTGCTTAATTCCGGCATCGGCCATCTGCTTCCAGATGGCTGCCCTAAGGCCCGCAGCAACCTGCTTCAGTTCGTCGGCGCTACTCTTTCCATCCCAAAATGATTCCAGAGCAAACTTAAGTTCCCTCTTTGGTCCCACGCGGGGATAACCAACAATATGGGATGTCATTGCTCTGTTATTTCAGATAAACAATTTTAATATATCATTGGACCAATCCAAACATAGCCTTAATTCAATCATAAAGAACAACTACTAGTAGAATTCTCAATAAACCTAAACCCTAAACCCTAAACTAGTCAAGTGAAATGAAGATAAAGACCAAAAGAGTACTCGTGCAGCATGTTAAGAAACATAGCAATACAAAAATGATATTGTGTGTGAAGTTATGAGAGAAAGGGAACAAACCTAATAGAAGTAGCGCGGAGAGAGAAGCGATGAAAGGAGCGTGGCGAGTGGTGACGAGAGAAAAAGAGAGAAGAGAGTGAGGATGTAAACGGCGTCGTCAGACACTGAGAGAATACTCTGTTCATTTATTATACGCAAGTAACGCAACACGTCCTCGCTCTCTATCTTGTTTTGCCTTCTCAAACTCAACTTCTACTCTTTTTGTAAGTATTATTATTCTAATTTTAATCATTAATTCAAATAGGTGTGCTCGCGGTGCGGTTTGGGCGGTTTTGACGAAAAAAATCATCCGAACCGCAAGAGAAAAAATAGTGCGGTTTGGTTTGGTTCGGTTGACTTTTAAAAAAAATCCGAACCAAACCAAACCAAACTAATGCGGTTTGGTTCGGTTCGGTTGGTTCGGTTTTTTACAAATATTTTATTGAGCCATACATACACATATATATGATAACATAATTTTATATTTAGACATTCATACACTAACAAATAACAACAAAACTCGTCATATTTTGACAACAATTTTTCATGTAATATGTAAAAATTAAATTAGACAAAAGTGGAATATTAAACATAAAATAATAGCATAAAACAATATAAAATTATTATAATGAAACAAAAAGAATAGAAGAGACGAAAGATTAGTAAAGGTGAAAAAGAAAAAGAAAAAGTGTTGAGAGATTAGAGAAGAAGATGTGCGATAAAAAAACTGATATACAGAATATTTACATAAAAATGAGAAGGTGAAAAAGAAAGAATATAGGAGAGTAAAGATTATAGAAGAAGAGGGAAGATGTATGTAGCAAAGAAGGTGAAATAATGTTATTAGAGATTTGAGAAGATCGGGACTGAAATTATATGTGTAAGGATGAGAAAATTGTTCGTATTCATAAGGCTAATGTATAATAGGTTTAATTTTGGGTTGGATGTGAGTTAAGTAAAATTTAGGTTGTAACATAATGCGGTTTGATTCGGTTTGGTTCGGTTTACCAAATACAAACCGCAAACCGAACCGAACCGTGCGGTTTTGTTAAAAAATGACCCAAACTAATCCGAACCAAATGCGGTTTTTTGCGGTTTCGATTTGGTTTGGTTTGTTTTGCAGTTTTCTATTGGGTTGGTTTGGTTTTGAGCACCCCTAAATTCAAATATAAATATGTTGGTTTTGGGGGTTACATAATGTGGGTTTTTTTTTTTTGAATTTCGTGAGAAAAATAAAACTTAGAAAATTTGAAAATGCCCATCACTTTTTAAAAAGGAAAATGTTTAATGTTAAGAAAATATTAAAATAAGAAAGGCAAGAATAAATCTTAATCATTCAATATCACAACCACCTCATGATTCCTATTAAAAAAGAAATTAAATTAAAAACCACTAAATTAATGACACTGGTACATTCTTGTGTTTCTTATTCAAATGCTTTCGTACTAAATAACATTACTCTTTTAAAAATACATTCTCAAATTCATCCTTTGTATTACACAACACGCGTAAAGATATTGTCAATTTTATTCTAAAGATACATCTTTGTACATAGAATACAAATAATTTTTTTATGCGTTACAATATGTGTGTTTGATTTGCTAAAAAATAAGGTATTGGACAGCACAACTCTAGTTGTCTTGTGTTTGATTTAAAAAAATATTTATGGGACAAGAAAAAATAAGGATTAGGAACGAAAATACCTTTTTAATTTCTATTAAAGATATATTCTCCCCCTCTCTCATATTAATATTTACGAAAATATTCTTCTATTAAAAATATTTTTTTCTCTCTCATATTAATATATACAAAAATACTCTTTTATTTTTTATTAAAAATATATTCTCTCTCTCATATTTTTTTTTTTAATAAGCAATTTGTAACTAGCGGGTTTCGAACCTGAGCCCTTGAGAGGAGCACACTCTCAGGACCAAGCGTTTCACCGTTAGATCACACACACGCACACTCTCTCTCATATTAATCTTTAAGAAAATACTCTGTTTTTTTATTAAACATGTATTCTCTCTCATATTAATATTTACAAAAATACACTTTTATTTTCTATTGAAAATATATTCTCTCATTTTAATATTTACAAAAATACCCTTTTATTTTCTCTTAAAAAATATATTCTCTTCCCCTCTCATATTAATATTTACGAAAATACACTTTTAGTTTCTATTAAAATATTTTTTCTCTCTCTCATATTAATATTTACAAAAATACCCTTTTATTCTTTATTAAAAATATATTTTCTGTCATATTAATATTTACAAAAATACTCTTTTATTTTCTATTAAAAATATATTATCTCTCATATTAATATTTACGAAAACACCCTTTTATTTTAAATAAAAAATACATATCCCTCTCTCTCATATTAATATTTACGAAAATACCCTTTTATTTTCTATTAAAATATATACTCTCAAGTATTAATATTTACATTTATAATGAGTATTTTAGTAAATTTAAATTTATTTTTATTTGTCCTGTCCATTTCTATCAAACATTGTACAAGATAAAAAGTTGTCTAGTACTTTAAATGTTTGTATTATTATATCCAACACTTACCCTTTTGCAAATCAAACGCACCCAGGGGGTTATTCAGAGATGTAACTCCGAAAAATTGAAGCGCAAATTTGAAAATTTGGCACCTTAGCATGTCAAATTATTTCGGAGATGTATCTCCAAAAAAATCAAATGTGTTATTGTTAAGAACAACCACCTGCGTGATCAGACATCATATCTATTTTTTCCATAAACCTTTTCCACTAGTCTTGTCATTCTTAATCAACATTTTCACTCCAAAACCTCATTCTTGTGTTTCATCCAATCAAAAGGAGCAAAAGAAGTTGGAATTCAATGTAAAGTTATGTCGTATCCGGAAATATATCTCTGAATTCTTTATGAACTCATCCGGAGATGCATTTTCAGAAGCTATTTGTTCTCATTTTCCAGCAACCTATTTTCTGTTAAGATATTGTTGAGTATTTTTTGTTTTTGTTTTCATTAGAAATTATTCATATTTCTTCAAACCTATTGTGTCTCTAGATTCTTCACGTGTAGTTGTGAAGCAGGTAGATATTGGCAACCAATTTAAAGATGAACAAGAGTTTGAATTTCGAGATCATGTGCTTCAATAAATTCGTATAGAGGCATCTAATCTGGGGTTTAGTATTGTAACTGGAATGTCATACAATGGTTCAGATATAATAGATGCATTTGTGACATTGACATACGAGAGAAGTGGGAAATATAAACATTATCTCCGTAATTTCAAACGAGATAAAACTTGTTCAAGAAAATGTGAGTGTCCTTTTAAGTTGTGTGGTTATTGGTTGGAAAATAACAAGTGGAGTTTTAATGTGTTATGTGGTTTACATAACCATGATTTGTGTGAAAAGTTAGATGGTCATCCAATTGCATGTCGTTGTTTACGGTGATTTCCGGTAAACAACCGCTAGTCTTCCAAACTATAATAAATATGATTTGGTTACTCGCAGGATCGACTAGATTGATCCTAGGACACATAGTCAAAAAGATTGTTATCAATGTTCATTTGAACCATATTCATGATTCGTCTTCTTCAATAAGCGTTGTTCGATTAAAGAACAAGTAATCTTGATAATCACTTTGTTATATGTAAGTATGATTTCAATGAAAAGATAAGTAACATAACATATGAAACTAAAAGGACTGTTAAAACGTAAAGAATCTTAGAATGCAGAAACGTTAAAGACTTTGAAAATAAATGACATGAAAGTAATTCGAAAGTAAATGACATTAAAGTAAAGATACATAAATGTAAATGGCAAGAAGTAAATGGAATGCAGTAATTCTGAAAGATATTTGAAAACGAAAGATAATACACATGTATTAAAGTGGTGGTGTCATACGTACATTTTCTCAGCGAACTCTTTCTCTTAACACTTGATACTTGAGTAAATATGTGAGTGATTTGTACAAAATGAACACACAGAATCCTAATATTAAGACTCCTATTTATACTAGTTTCGACCTTAACGGTCCTACACTAATCTGCTGCCACGTCTCTCATAAGAACTTCCAGCGACGCCATCTGTTACTTGGACAGTTACGAAACCGTCTTCGAATTTCAAATCTTCCCGCCTGAGTCCGTCTTCGACGCGTGGCAGTGTATTAAAAACACTACGAAAACACGCTAAGTAGTAATACTTGAATATATTTTATAAATTTTGTCTAAGTCCCCGAAGACACATACTTTCACTAGCTTTCAGTATTCATTATCTTCATAACGAACTTAGAAATCTTTATTCTCGAAGCATGGCCATCAGTAGCCATCTTTTATTTTTAAGGGATGGCCATCAGTAACCATCTTTCCTTCGATTTTCCACTTCTTCGAAGGACAAATATTACAAGACGAAATCTTCAGCTAACAGTCGTCTCATGCTGAAACAGAAGGAATGTGTTTTTGACATGACATTGAATTTGGTGCAACTTAAAAATCATACTTGCAACCTTGAAGCGTAAAAGACCCGGGAATATCGCAAATATCAGACAAGTGCGCAATAAGAGCTATCAAACTAAATTAGCGTTGAGGGGGGATAGAACTGGAATGCAACACCTCTTGAAACTTCTAGATGATAACAATTATATATCTAGGTACCAAAAGTGCGAGGATGGAGTGATCGTTAGCGATATTTTTTTGACTCATCCAGAGGATAAATGGATGAGCCTCCCTAAAATGAGTCATCTAAAGGGGAGATACATTTGCGAAGAAGTCAAAATTAAACTCACCAAAATATTTTGTTCAAACACAGTGAAGGGCAATTCGAATCAATAATTTTGGAAAGTGACATCTTACATGCGAAAACTACAGCTAGGGTACCAACCAAATATACAATCCTCTTGGACAATTCCAATCTATCCACAAAAAGGGTGAGACAACGGTAACATATGATACACTATTTCTTCTATTGTATCATAGTAAGGCTAATAACCACATTAGAAGATTATTCAAGTTTTAAATAACTACTAAATAGGGGGAGATACTATAAGGAGGCATCGCCGCCATAAATAAACATTTCAAAGATTTTCATGTCAACACTCAATAAACAATGTCACCATCAATAAAGTCACTTTGACAAATTGCAGAACATAAATGAAACTAACAAGTAAAGAAGAAAGAGAGAAACATACCAAGATAGTTGTCCAGAAAAAAGGGATGACAGTAGTGACAAAGAGTTGGAAGCATTAAAGACAAAATAATTGACATAAAAAGATAACTTTAGATCTAATACCCTAAAATTAGGAATACCCAAGAATTAAAGCTTTAAAAAGGAGAAGATAACATAAGAGGATAATAAGAAGAAGAAAGCCTTTATTTATGAAGGCCTTTTGAACCCAAAAAATCCAAAAGATCAAAAGAAAACCTCAAAATTCAGTAGGAATGAGAAACCAGTAACTAAGGTTCACATGGCTTCATCGAGGGAGCATTCTCATGCTATAAATCATGACACATCGATTCCTCATACCGTAATCATCATTCCTTGATTATTAGGGGAAAACATTAAATGTTCCCTCAATCTATAATTTATGGTATCAAGCCTACTAACCATGTGGCGGCGTCAACAAATACTAATAGCCAAAATCAAACTAACAACGATACCCCTTTTAGAAGAGGATACATGGGTACGGGGTGATGGTCCCCATAACAACAAATAAAGTACCATTCGACCAACTTGAGCATACCCCTATTGATTCGTCTAATGGGGTCAACCAATTAAAGTGCAATGATACTCAAAGAAAACCCTACATCAGACTCATCTTCTCAAAGTATGTCCTTCCATCAAGGGATTCAAAATAAACCACAAATTGAACAACTAGAACAAGCGAATACACTTTGGTCCAACTCGATAAAGATCGTCTTATGAACTTAAGCCAATGGCCATTAGATTCAGCTAACGGACCCCATGGAATGACCCTACCATAGCAACATAGAAAAGTGATATTGATAAAGCGATACAAGTCGTTAGATCTGAATATCAAGAGATACTAATGCCACTTTTATAACGTCAAGCCAATGACATTATTCCTTTAGAATAATTATCTAAAAAAAAAGTTCTAGTATCGTAGAACCTAAGATGGACTTGTCATAAAACAACACCTAATTAGAGCTATTAGAAAGAGGAACACTTTCAAAACCTATCCTAAAGGATCCTTTGACACATATGCTCTCATGAAACTGTCAAAAGCATAAGGTTCTAAGGCCTTAAAATAATTCTAGAACCGTACTATAAAAAGGTCTAACGAAGGTCTTAAATCAAAGTATACACCATTCTAATCCTAAAAATCTCTCACTTTTGTTTGTCACTAATTTTACCGTCAGAGTATTTGCAAGTACCCTCTATTGAACTAGGACAAACAATTATCAAGATCTTCAACAAAATTTATCATCACATATCATTTGACACTCTATTAAAGATCTAAAAAAATCCACGTCGGATCACTAACTATAAACTTTTATACTGATATTGATTATGCAGTGATTGATATAAGATTTACATCATAATATTATACTTTTTGTGTGAAAACATTGTTGCTTGAAGGAATAAGAGGTGTTGTGAATATTATATCATAAATAGTAATACTTAAAATAATTTTAGTGTACTATAATCCATTGCAAGCCTATTAGTTCAAATTTATGCATGTTAATTCAAATATTTTAACTATAACTTGTAATATATTGAAACCCTTCTACATATATTTTCAATAATGTAACCATATTAGTCTACATCAATTTTCAAAATATTTAAATATATAATTTTAAAATGAAATTTAACTAAGTTTCATTTTCTAAAAAAATCATACTTAATTTTAAATAGAGTTGAATCTCATTGATCAATTAGTTCATTAAGTAAGTAAAATTACTAACTTAAAGACACTAATATACTAGTATGAAATAAAAATTTTAAGTAGTCTTATAGATTATACTAGACATTTAAAAATGTGATAATACCTAAAAAAAAAAAAACTTAATTTTTAGAGAAATTTGGAAGAGAAGACATTGAAAGCGTTTATCTTTTTAAAGTTATAAGGTGTTTGATATTTTAAAAGAATTTAAAAAATAATATGATTTTATATGTTAATATATTATATTATTTTTTAAATTTTTAAAAAATATCAAATCAATGTTTTGAAAATTGGACCAATAATTAAACTGATGAAGGTATTGAATCGCTGGTTTATTGGTCAAACCATTGGACCGTTGGTCGAACAATATGACTAAATCAGATTAAACTGATTAATTCAATATAATAAATCGATCCCTATAAAAAAAATTATATAGTTATTAAACCGGTCGAACCAGATGACTCGGTCTTTAAAAAATTCATGATACTTTAAATTTTTTAAAATATCATAATTTAACATGTTCGTTCTTTAAATTCAAATTCTAAAGATAATCATCACACACAATAAAATAATACAAATACAAATCTAAATAAGTTTAGGACAAATCTAATTCTAATAAATTTAATTTTAAAGAGGAAAAATTGTTCGAAATAAGTTTGGAAATTTCTTATTCCACCCTATAGGGGTGAACAATACCCTATGAAATTCCAAAAATGTCCATGGAAAATCGGAAATGCATTTTCTGGACGCACCTTTTTTTTGTTAGCTTTTAGTTAGTTCTGGAGATGCATCTCCATTTTGAAACCGGAAATACATTTCTGATTTAGCAGCAAATACATTTCTGGTCTGTCAGCAAATACAATTTTTGTTTCAAATATTTTTGTAAGTTATAAAATTAACCAGCTGCAACAAATTTTGAATACAATTCAAGCATAAACACACACACACACATATATACATAATACAAATTGTGGGAAAACTAACCAAAATATATCCAAATACAGTCAGTAACAAAAATGATATCCAAATACAATCCAAAAAATCAATACACATAATATTAAATTTAAACCAAAATACATAAAGATATACGACGTCTACTGGGTATGGCGGACTATGAGTCAACCCGTCACCCCGACATTCCTCTGCTGCCTCCTGTACAGCAGAGCCCCCTAAGCCTCCGCCATGATAACATCTAGTACACCTCTAACCTCATACCCATCAGAAAATAATCCTCCATCAATACCCGCATGTGCGATCTCCATGATACGACGACACCAAGACACTACATCAGTGGCATGAACGTCCCTAGCCTACTCCTCCTCTAAAATCTCCCGATGAGCTGGCCTTAGTGGATTTCCTGGAGCATCCTATGTTAGGTATGAATGGGACACCTTGAAGAACAAAATGATATAGCCGTCAATGTAGCTCCTGTCGTATGGTGCTATGGTACTCCGGGTCTCATCTAGCATAAGAAGATTTTCAAAATCATCGAATAAGGCATTCATATCCCTTCGTTTCACGAGGGGAGAAGCAGAAACAGTAGGATCCCATGGAATATCATGCATGTACCCGAACTGGCGCATGACGCGCTCAAGCAAATAAGCAGCCGTCTTGCCAATCTGCAAGCCAAACATCCAGAAAACATAGCAACGCCGTCAAATGGAATCGATTCCCTTTGAGTGGGTCGAATGCAGTGGCACGCAGACAATCCTTAGTATAACCTGCGGTAAATGAATAACCCGAGATACGAGGTAAGTGCATTTCTAGTTTGTTTTTGCGTGTAAGCGTTCTTCAATCTTAAAAATTCATATGAATTTGGGGCGGTTCCGGAAATACATCTCTGGTTCCTACCCGTAGTTGTATTTTCGGTTAATTTAAAGCTGTTACATAGGGTCTCGTCCACCAAAATCCAGGTTTCCAAGGTTTTGGTGTGTCCTGGAAATGTATTTTCAGTTTTCGGGAGCATTTTTGGAAATTTGCGTGGTACGTAAGAAAAGCATAGGGTAGGTTAAGAAATTCCTATGAGTTTTAAGTAAAGTCTACTTATATTTTAATTTTATTTTTTTAAAAAAATTATCAAAACGACGTCGTTTGTTTGAAAAAAATAACCATTTAACCCGACAGTTTTTCAAAACCGTTGATTCAATGATTTTTATTGATTCTAGTCGGTTCTCCCCGATTCAATAGCTTATCCAGTCCAACAATCACACTAAATCAATGGCTCATTCAATTCCCGATTCGCTCGGTCTAGTTTAAGTTTTAAAATATTGTATCAAACACATTTTAATATAGACGCAACCCTCCAAATCTGTCTCCTCCAAAACCATTCAAAACCTACTTCCAAAATCCACCTTAAATAAATTTGATAATAACTGAAAATAAAAGACAATTTCTTTATACACCCATATACCTTCTTACAGACCGTGGTGAAAAACCCAAAATACCCCTATATTTCGGATGTACATCTTCGAAGACATCTTTTTCTAAAATAAAAAGGGTGATTTCGGATATACATATCCGAAGACACCTTTTTTATAGAAAAAAGGTGACTTCAGATATGCATATCCGAAGACAGAAAAAAATGTGACTTCGGATATGCATATCCGAACTCACCTTTTTTTTTTTTAGAAATAGATGTTTTCAGAGATGAATATCCGAAATATTCCAATTTTTTGTGTTGAAATATTTCGGATATGCATATCTGAAATAACTCAATATTTATTAAAAAATTAAATTCAAAGTGAATCAATACAATTAATAATATAATTAATTATATTAAATTAAAATATATTATTAAATATATATATATATATATATATATATATATATATATATATATATATATATATATCATTATAATCAAGATATAATAATAATAATATTAGCGTAAAAAAAATTTAAGTCAACACATTATTTTGATATAAAATTGATTAAATAAAATTATTACAAAATTAAAATTTATAATTAATTAAATAAAATTATTGAAAAAATAAATTATTTGGTTTTTCTATCTTTTAGATAATAATATATACCATTGTTGTAAAATTAAATATAAAATATTGTATTTTTCAAAAAGAAAATTTTGCATTAAAAACAGCAATTTTTAAATTCTTAAAAAATTAAATAATTATTTTTAAATACATTTTTTTAATTTATTTTTTAATTAAATATCCTAAAGTAAGTTATTAATTCCTCAACTTTTAAATAGAAACCATTTAATTAAATAGGACAAAGATAATATTAATATATATATATATATATATATATATATATATATATATATATATATATATATATATATATATATATATATTATGACAACAATTTTAGATAATAATTAAAACCGACAAAATTAAAACTTCTAAAATAATAATTAAAATAATAAATATTTAAAATAAAATCAAAAGAAATTTGGGTTTTTAATTAATTCGGATACGCATATGATAATTTTTTTTGGGTGTCTTCGAATATACATATCTGAATTAACCAAAATCCCTAATTTTTCCGGTATTCTCGAAAATACATCTCGAAAGAGTATTTTGAGGTTTCAGGTGTACAAATAAATTTTCAAATAAAGTATACAACATGTTATGGCCCAACTTAGACCTTAAATTCTTTGAACAAAACCTTTTATGTAAAGCCTTCCTCGAGTAAGCATATTCCCACCCCAAACTAACAATATATTACAGATGCTCTCAGATGGAAATACATTACTGCATAAACCATAGCAATAAGTTAGAGGAACAAATACCCCATTAACTTTCAAAGTTGCTAAATTTTTAAATAACTTCACATGGTTCTAGAAAAGAGAGAAAGAACAATTCAAAGGAGAAACTTAATGAAATCAGCCGGCTAATATCTATACATAGTAATTGTTCAATAGTAATGTTATCATTCTTTTGTTTCATTCACATGTCTCCAACCACAACAAAACAACTCCTACAAGACTTTCCACTGTTTTTCATCTATAAATAGTTAGAAACTAGAAACTTATGATATATAGAAACCGAGTTAAGAACAAGATGAAGAAGGTTTCTCTTTATGCTTGTTTATTACTCAACTTTAGTCTTTTGGCTATTGTTCCATATAGCAAAGCTACTCAAGCTGATAAACTTGATGAGTTGATTCTGTCCAGAAGCTCACAGAATCCTCCTAAGACTTTTTCATGGGAAGCTGAAGATGCATTGAAAACACAGTCTTCTTCTGCTTATGTTGTACCTCCTCAAGAGGGCAAAATACTAGCTGATAAGATTGTCACATTGCCTGGTCAACCCTATGGAGTTGATTTTGACCAATACTCAGGCTATGTCACAGTTGATCATGAGACTGAGAGAGAACTTTTCTATTATTTTGTTGAGTCTCCACATAACTCTTCCACCAAACCTCTAATATTGTGGCTCAGTGGAGGTAAAAACAGTCTCACAAACGGCTTTATGCTTAAAACTTTTGTTCCTTTATGTGTTTTTTTTTTTAACACGATGTTTGAAACATGCAGGACCTGGTTGTTCCTCACTGGGGTATGGAGCCTTTGAGGAGCTAGGACCCTTCAGAGTCAACTCTGATGGAAAAACTCTCCACCGTAACCCATATGCTTGGAACGAAGGTGCGACAATCATCAGTATAATTGATTTTCCTTGAGAGATGAGTATCTAACCAACTAATATCATTGTGAAATATGCAGTTGCAAATATACTTTTCTTGGAATCTCCAGCAGGAGTAGGCTTTTCCTACTCGAACACGACTTCTGACTACAACAATTCAGGAGATAAGACAGCTGCAAAGGATGCATATGTCTTCCTAATCAACTGGTTGGAGAGATTTCCAGAGTACAAAACAAGAGATTTTTACCTAACTGGAGAGAGTTATGCTGGTCACTTTGCTCCTCAGCTTGCATCCACTATTCTTCACAATAATAAACTCTATAACCAATTCATTATTAACCTCAAAGGCATTTCTGTATGTTGTTCAAACTTCAAACACTCATAATGCAGTATAACTCACAATCATTTATGTCTAACTTTCTTATCTTGTATTAAAAAATTTCAGATAGGAAATCCTTGGATTAATGATGCTACAGATTTAAAAGGGATATTCGATTTCTTTTGGACTCATGCTTTGAACTCAGATCAAACTCATGAGTTGATTGACAAGTACTGTGACTTCAACTCTGAAAATGAATCAGCAATATGTTACAATGCAACAATAAGAGCTTCAAATGAGAT
Source organism: Vicia villosa (assembly GCF_029867415.1). Taxonomy (NCBI): domain Eukaryota; kingdom Viridiplantae; phylum Streptophyta; class Magnoliopsida; order Fabales; family Fabaceae; genus Vicia; species Vicia villosa. Next base: position 65,102,419 of record NC_081182.1, read on the forward strand.
AGGGCACATAGATTTCTATAACATCTATGCTCCACAATGTCACGATTCTTCTCTCAAAAATGTCTCAACTGGTTATGTAAGTAATGAGTTTGACCCTTGTTCTGATTACTATGGTGTTGCCTATCTAAATAGACCAGAGGTTCAAAAGGCTCTTCATGCAATACCTACTAATTGGACCTTTTGCACGTAAGTAATCCCTAATCCCTTTTAAGAAATTTGCAAAATAGTACTGTTTGTTTCGATACCTCCATAATTGTATTTTTTTATGTTAATCAAGAAGGTATTATTTTTTTGACAACTTGCAGCCGTGTCATTCGTAACTGGATAGACAGTCCAGTTACCGTCCTTCCCACCATCAAGTATCTCATCGACAGTGGCATTAAAGTATGGATATACAGGCAAGATCAATTTCATATCATATAACAAAGTGTTAACACTGATATGAAAATTTGAATACACAGAAAAATAGTTTACCATGTAGACTATTGTGAATAATGAGATGTTGCATTTTTGTATTATCTATTACAGTGGTGATACAGATGCAAGGGTTCCAGTTACATCTTCAAGATATTCCATCAACACTCTTAAGCTTCCTGTCAACTATCCTTGGCGTCCATGGTACTCCGGAAAAGAGGTACGGAAATTAGTCTATTTAGTGACTTTTCTTCTAGAGCAAGTAATTGAATATTTTTGAAATGTGACCAAATTGTGATAATGACAGATTGGAGGATATGTTGTGGGATACAAAGGATTGACATTTGTCACAGTAAGAGGATCCGGACATCTTGTTCCAAGCTGGCAGCCGGAACGAGCTTTGACTTTGATCTCATCATTCATCTATGGAATCCTGCCTCCTGTCTCACCATCAAATTAATGGCTTCTAAGCATGCTCTATGTTTCAATTTACTTTGTTGAAATGCACTGTGAGCCTAATCTACTTGTTAGATTGTAATAAAAAATTAGTTTCAACTTCCAATTAGTCACAACTCCATCCCTTAGTCTAGAAAGGTTTTCTAGGGAATCTTCACCCGTGAAGGTACGAGGATTGTCGAGGGCGCGTGCAACATGTCCCATCCAATCTCCACCTGGGTGAAGGCTTGCCATGACCTGACAGATCATATCAACCTTGATCTTGAATAGGTCATCTGCTTGAATCCGAGCCGTAGGATCTCCCTTGTTGTGAGAGTGTTTAATGTTTGTTTTTTTATGTCGCATTTGTATGAACCAAATGATAAGAGATCTCTAATAGAATTCTAGTTTATTGATTGTGCACAACTTGATTACAAAGCTATATGACACAATCAATAACTACTAATTTTGTGACAACTAAATTGTTAAGATAACTACTAATTTTGAATAGAAACCCTATCTATGAAAACTAACTTTATCTTTTATCTTAACTTCTAGGAGAGGGAAAACAAAATTGTTACATAACAAATTCTGTTATGAACTTTATAACTATTGACACTTTATTACTTCCCTTCAAGTTGGTGTCTTGGATTATGAACACCCGACTTGGTGTCTTGGATTATAACTATTGACACTTTATTACCGCCTTAGTAGAGAGAAAGTATTAGTGCACAAGGATTTTGTAAAAATATCAGTTGGTTGTTGTTTAGTTGGCGTGTAGGCAGTAGAAATTATGCCTGATTGTAAATGTTGACGTATGAAATGACAATCCACCTATATGTGCTTAATTCTTCCATGAAAAACAGGATTTGTCACGAGATAGTCTATCTCAGATAGAGTGCAAATTAATTGTCACCATACAAAGTTGTGGGTGAATCACAATTAATGGGTAGACATTACAATAAGCTTCTCAAATCTCAACCAAATGATTTCACTATTGGCATGAGAAATGGTTCGATATTCCGCTTCACTGGATGATCTTGACACGATTGCTTGATTCTTTGTTTTCAAGAGACTGGAGTTGAATCCAGTTTCATCAAATATCATGAAATTGATTTTTAGTCACTAGGCATGAAGCCCAATCAGAGACAAAAAAATGTGACACCCTAAACCCTAATGAAAAAAATTCTTTATAATATGACATACTTTGCGAAATATGTAATTATAAAATCAAAAGGGTATCAGATTAATATAGATAACATGGAAATTTCTCATAAATAAATACTTTGATCAAAACAAAACATAACATCAACATAATAATTTCAAAATATGAATCCCGACCCCGATGTCACAATATCATAGCCTTATTACAAATTAAACAAACTAGCTAATTAAATGGTTCAACAAAACATAAGTATAAAGGAAAACTAATGAACTGACATTCTATACCATCTCCCAGATGGTACTGCAAAACGACTACTCCTCAGTCTCGACCTAAGAATACTCTGCATGTATATTCACATTAAAAAAACATAGAAACAAAGATGTGAAAATACATTCTATAATATACATGGTATAATAACAACAAAGGGTAGCATAATCACAATATGTCACATTTACACAATTCATACCACATTACGTAGAATCATACAACATTACACAGTATGCACATTATTAGGAAGATCCTAAAGTCCCACATTGGCTAGAGATAGAGCATTGAAAGAGTATATGTAGAGGGACACTCCTCACCTTACCAACCGGTTTTGTAAGGATGAGTTAGGTCAAACTCTAATATGGTATCAGAGCCTATCGATCGGACCATGGGCCGCCCACCATTAATATCCACGCACCAAGCCCAAAAGAGTGCTGGGCGTGAGGGGGTGTATTAGGAAGATCCTAAAGTCCCACATTGGCTAGAGATAGAGCATTGAAAGAGTATATATAGAGGGACACTCCTCACCTTACCAACCGGTTTTGTAAGGATGAGTTAGGTCAAACTCTAATACACATAAATGCTTATTAAATGCGCTTATCATCTGCTTTAATGTATGCGGTACCATCACTGAACTCAGAGCTTATTTCCCTGAGTTCTAATAGTTTAGGAGGATAGATGAGCTACGCCCCGCTCTACAACATTCTGCCAAACGTCCGCAGATATGCAATGTCTAGAAGTACAAGCGAGTCACACATGCACTACAACACCCTTCGCTAAACTCTACTTCTAGGAGTACATGCGAGCTACCTCTGAGTTGGACCCCCGTGTGAGTGATTTAGGATTATGTAGTGCCACAACATTTCTATAGGCCTTAGAATAAGGGTTTATTCTAGTAGTGAAGTTTGGAATGTATGAGTTACCTTGATGGATTGTTGTTAGGTGCCAAATATTGTTAATATTTAGTTTAATTAGTGGCACCTTTGAACCGATTTTATCGAGTATGCTTTTAATTCTTTGAAGTTTTAGATAATTATTTATAGTTTACATTTTTTAGCTTTCATTTTATGTTAATTTGTGTTTTTAGTTTTGATTGTGTAGGTTTTGGCCAATTTTGGGATGTTTTGAGCTTGGCAAGAGAGTGCCTGGCAGAAGTATGCGCGCGTCGCGCGGGCATGTGGGCGCGTCGCGCCCTGGGCAAGAGATTTTGAAGCTTCATCCAGAGATCTGCGCGCGTCGCGCGCATGGGCGGTTTATATTTTATAAGTGTAATGGCGCGTAGCGCGCTGGAGGGCGCGACGCGCCCTGGACAGATTTCAGAAAAACTATATAAAGAGATTTTCAGATATTTTGTGGTGTGTGGTTGATTTTGAGAGCTTAAGAACACTTGTCTACTGTAGCAAACATAGAGTTGAAGATTGGAAGCCTTGATCGTCGATTAATCGCCTTTGATGCTTGTTGATCTTCATCCTTTCCTTCTTGTGCAAGCTACCATTCTCATGGATAGCTAAATCCCTTTTGTATCAAGATAAGATGTAATCTTCCTAGCCTTTTGTATGTTTTTCTTGTGAATATATGTGTATGAACAAGTGATGATCAATATAGATGGTTTAGTTTGTTTATTAAAGCTTTTCTTTGGTATAAATGTTTGAGACATCAATGTTTGTATCTAGACCTAACTCATCATCTTTCAAACTATAATTTGCAGACATGGATTTAGAGTTTGATGTTTACTAAGTATCGGTTTTAAAACGTTATTTGTATTGTTTAAACGGTGGAGAAATCGTCGGTTAAACAATACGGTAAATCTAGCTATATCGTTGCAGACACGGACGATATAGGTGTCGATACGTAATTATATTGATCATTAGCAAGAACATAAGCATATATTTATAAGGAAACATACAAACTTAGGTCGATGAAATCGAATCTTGATACATTTTCTTTAACTTAGAACTTTCATTAATTTACTCTTTGCTACTAAAATTGAATGATCTTTTACAAACTTAAAACTAAAGTAACATTAACTCAAGACAAAATAGGCTATAGAACGGCGGTGATATCGCAATAATCCCTGTGGATACGATATAAACGAAAAGTACACCACAATACTCTTTCAACAAAATGGCGCCGTTGCCGGGGATTGTTGTTTAGATATTGCAAGCATTGCAATAGTTTGTTTTGTATTGAGTCTTATAATTAATATCTTGTTTCTAAATTTATTTTCCTTGTGTTTGTTAATTTGCTTGGTTAGTTTTTCAGATTACAGTTTATGCGAGGACGTATACCTGCAGATCAACTCCTTTTTGATCCTGAGATTGAGAGGACTGCTCGTAGAGAGAATAGAAAAACTCGTAGGAGGAGACAACTAGCTAGGGAAAGAAGACAACAACAAGAAGCATCTTCTTCAACTCCGGTTGAAAACTTGGTTGAGGAAGAAATGGCTGCGGATCCTCCACCTCGAGGGCCATGTGTTAACAGCCCTCGTCTCAATGCACAATTTGCTCGTGATCAGGCCAATGGAAGAAACTCCGAAATGAAGACGGGGTTACTTCAATTATTATACCAAAATCCGTTCACAGGGGCAGATCACGAGGATCCATTTACTCATCTAACAAAGTTCTACGAGATCGCCGGAACAATTGGTGCTCCGGAAGACCAAGAAGAACAGGTGTTCAGGAGACTCTTTCCTCATTCCTTAATTGGAAAAGCTAAGGAATGGTACCTTAATCAACCAAATAATGTCATGACAAATTGGAACGAGTTAGAAGAGAAGTTTTTGGATCGGTTTTTTCCTCACAATAGGTTCATGGAAGCGAAAACTTCTATTGCGGTGTTCTCTCAAGGTTCGAATGAATCTCTCAATGAAGCATGGGAGAGGTTCAAGTCCATGGTTAGAAAATGCAAAGGTCATGGGTTTGATGAATTGTCTCAAATCCATATCTTTAGAAATGGACTCCAACCTCAACCAAAAACTCTTTTAGATGCTACCGCGGGTGGTTCGTTGATGTCAAAAACTGCTGCAGAAGCAATTGCTATCATTGATAGGATGGATTTGAATGATCATCAAGGGCAACACAACCGTAGTGCATCGCAAAGAAAACCGGGAGTTCTTGAATTGAATACTAGTGATGCAATACTTGCTCAAAACAAGTTATTGACACAACAAGTAGAATTGCTCACTCAACAAATCAAAGAGATAAATGGGAGCCCTTCTAAAAATCAACATGTGATGTGTTGTGAATTGTGTAGGGGTGACCATCAAACAGGTTTTTGTCCTCCACCGGGTGAAGAGGTGAATTATGTGTCTAATCCTAATCAAGTTTATGGTGGGAGACAAGTACACCACAATACTCTTTCAACAATTGTGCAATTTTACATTGAACCGTGTAGAAGGGTAGTAAGAGATTAAATGGATTAGTTCGGGAACCCAATGAGATTAGCATCTCATTCCAAGTTGTTATATTAATTTTAAAAATAAGAAGATGCTTGAATGAGATTTGCAGCTAAAGGTTTGGCACTGAAGATTCGTTGAATCACATATTTGATGTGCTAGAGATTTCTATCTGACAATGATGTATAAGTTCGACTTGTTGTATTGTAAAAAAATTACTCGGTCCAATTCTAGACTTGTACATTGAAGTATCATGTACCAGTAGTAAATATTGTAATTATTAATATTGTGAAAATTAAAATGATGCCAAGAACAGAGTATAATAGGGAACACAATGGGAAGTAAGAAGAACAACAAGGATTGTTTATAACTGTTATTCTTTACTTTCTCTTTTAAACAAGATTACAAGTGTCACAAGAATAACAAATAACCCTCTCACCCTAAATTTGGATTTCTAGTATGCAATAATGAGATGTTAGTATGCTATTTATAATAAACCTAACATACTAAACTAATGGGATTTTTCACAAATACCCAAACAAGCTAACTTAGGGTATAAGCTAACTTAAACAATTGAACATTACAAACAGGCCCAATTCGAAATACCAACAACCCTAACATTTCGACACCCACATACTAGAACACACTTCGACTACAGTATGTAGGTCTTCGACAGTAGCATGCAAACAATTTTCGACCTCATGCATATTTTCCGTCGAACCAGAAGTTACACTTAGATATAATAGAGTTCGATTCAATTCTCACCATTATTCTAGACATATGATTATGGTGTTAAAGTATTCATGGACACCGTAAATAAAAATGCAGGTATCTCAAAATCCACTGATACCTATCATATGGATATCTCCACGGGTATGGGACGGACACATGTATCACATTTATACAATGAGACAAATAGATGGAGACTAGTACCCGTGTCCATGGGTACTTATTGTCATCCGTAGATAGAGCCCTTATGTATGGTGATAGTGACTCTTTCATGTATTTTCAAACCCTAATTGCACAAAGATTCTAAGCCTATGAAACATGGACATTGGAAACACGACATCGACACTGACACTGATAATAATATGAAAAAATAAATAAATTTAATGTAATCACAAATGTCGATGTCGGTTTCAGACACCAACATTAACACACATTTCTTCAAAGGTGCCAGTTCTATAGAGTTTTGAGTCTGTACTCTCTCTAAAGTTTTTCTTAGTTTGCAATTAGCACTATAGACGGAATACTCCCTTGTCACACATTCTATTCGTGTGGACTAAGTAAAGATGTTGTTCACGTAACGTTAGTGATCAATATGTTTTGACAATAATTCTTTTTGTGTTATAAGAGGTAATCAATCAATTCCCGACTTATGAGAAATTTTTATACCTATCTGATGCAGTCACTTTTATTATTCATGATTTCTCTTAAAGTAGTTTTGTTAAAATTTTGTACATTTCATAATAGTAAAAATATTAGAATGTTTAGACTTATATTTACTTTTAAATGTTAGTTTGCATTCCTTTTGATATCGACTTGCATTGATTCGCCTTGTTTTTATTACGATTTGTGGCAAAAGAAAGCTATGGAGAAGTTATTTTGTTACTTATGAATTAGGCTACATTAGATACCGAAGTTATATTAACACCAGTTAGAACGTAAAAAAACATTTAACTGAAAGTTGAAACTAATTTTTCTTTTATAACAATCTAACTAGTAGATTTGGCACAAATGCATTTCAAGAAAGTAAATTGAAACAAGGATCATGCTTAAAAGCCACTAATTTGATGGTGAAACAGGAGGTAGAATTCCATAGATGAATGACGAGATCAATGTCAAAGCTCGTGCCGGCTGCCAGCTTGGAACAAGATGACCTGCTCCTCTTACTGTAACAAATGTTAATCCTTTGTACCCCACCACATATCCTCCAATCTGTCATATTTAAAAGTTGGTCACGCTTCAAAATATTAAATTACTTGCTCTAGAAGAAAAGTCACTAAATAGACTAATTTCAGTACCTCTTTTCCGGAGTACCATGGACGCCAAGCGGAGTTGATAGGAAGTTTAAAAGTATTGATTGCGTATCTTGAAGTTGTGACCGGAACTCTTGCATCTGTATCGCCACTGTAAGAGAACAAATCATCTAGAATTTTGATAAAACTAAAATGCAACATCTCATTATTCACAAGAGTATGCATGTTATCTCATTGATTTGTGGATTTTTTTTCAAATTTTCATATCAGTGTTGTTAACACTTCAGAATAATGAAATGAAATTGAGCTTGCCTGTATATCCATAATCTAATGCCGCTATCGATCAAATACTTGATGGTGGGTAGGATGGTGATTGGACTGTCATTCCATTTAGTAATAAGATCACTATGAATTGTCATAAAAAATAACATATTCTTGATTAGCATAGAAAAACACAGTTATAAGGTGTCAAAACCAGTAGTAATATATTACGATTTCTTATTACCCGCAATGACTCCAATTTGTAGGTTTTGCATGAAGAGCCTTTTGAACCTCTGGTGTATTTAGATAGGCAATACCATAGTAATCAGAACAAGGGTCAAAATCATTACTTACATAACCAGTTGAACCATTTTTGAGAGAAGAATCATGACACTGTGGAGCATAGATGTTATAGAAATCTATCTTTCCTTTTTCAATTAAGGCCTTTGCGGTTGCATTGGCACATATTGCTGAATCATTTTGAGAAGTGAAGTCACAGTACTTGTCAATCAACTCATGAGTTTGATCTGAATTTAAAGCATGAGTCCAAAAGTAGTCATATAACCCCTTTGAACCTGTAGCATCATCAACCCAAGCATTCCCTATCTGAAAATTTTGAAGTAAAGATAATAATGAAGTTTGATATATGAGACTGAGTTATACTGCATGACTAGTTTTTGAAGTTTGAAAAACATACTGAAATTCCTTTAAGGTTGATAATGGTTTGATTAAAGAGTTTATTGTTGTGAAGAATAGTGGATGCAAGTTGAGGAACATAGTGACCAGCATAACTCTCTCCAGTTATGTAAAAATCTCTTGTTTTGTATTGCGGAAATCTCTCCAACCAGTTGATAAGGAAGACATAAGCATCCTTGGCAGTTGTCTTATCTCCTGATTTGTCGTAGTCAGAAGTTGTGTTTGAGTAGGAAAAGCCTACTCCTGCTGGAGATTCCAAGAAAAGTACATTTGCAACTGCATATTTCACAATGATATAAGTTGGTAAGATAATCATGTCTCAAGAAGAAAAAAAATTGTATTGATGATTGTCTCTCACCTTCATTCCAAGCATATGGGTTCCGGTATAGAGTTTTTCCATTAGAGTTGATTCTGAAGGGTCCTAGCTCCTCAAAGGCTCCATATCCGAGTGAGGAACAACCAGGTCCTGTGAGTTTCAGACAATATGTTGTCATGATACAAAAGAACAAAAGTTATTAGCATAAAAAAATTTCTTAGGCAATTCTTACCTCCATTGAGCCACAATACTAAAGGGTTAGTTGATGAGTTATATGGAGATTCCACAAAATAGTAGAAAAGTTCTCTTCCAGCCTCATGATCAACTGTGACATAGCCTGAGTATTGGTCAAAATTAACTCCATTGGGTTGACCAGGCAATGTGACAATCTTGTCAGCTAGTCTTTGCTCCTCTTGAGGAGGTACAACATAAGCAGATGAAGAAGACTGTGTTTTCACTGTATCTTCTTCTTCCCATGAAAGAGTCTTCGGAGGATTCTGGGAGCTTCTAGACAGAATCAACTCATCAAGTTTATCAGCTTGACTAGCCTTGCTATATGGAACAATAGCGAAAAGAGTCAAGTTGAGTAATAAACAAGCATAAAGAGAAACCTTCTTCATCTTGCTCTCAACTTGGTTTCTATATATCATAAGATTCTACTTTCTAACTATTTATAGATGAAAAACAGAAGAAAATCCTGCAGGAGTTGTTTTATTGTGGTTGAAAGCATGTGAAAGAAACAAGAGAGTGATAACATTACTACTATTATTGACTAGTTAATGACCATACATTGATTAGCCGGCTGATTTGATTTTAGCATATGATGTTACTTAAAATTTTAGCATTTTGTGATTAACTTTGAAAAGTGGGTGAGATATATGTTTCTCTAACCTATATTAGTTTGTGGTGGAGGTAATGTGTAATTGGGTTACATAGAGGGTTGAATATGCTTTTTCATAAATAATTAAAATAAATAATTGTTTTGTTATGTTGGATCATCTTAGGTGTGCCGCGGCTCTTTTGTTTTTAGGTGGTGGAGAAGGTTGTGATTTATTTGTGTAGGCATTTGTTTTGTATGTTGGTGCATTGGTCTGTCTTGAGTGGTGTTGCTTGACAGTTTGTATTCTTTTTATTGGCAACTGTGCATTTTTCATGCTATAGTGCTTTAATTAAATTTTACTTTAAGAAAAAAGCTGGATCAGCCTCCGTAAAATAGCGATTTAAGGTTCATTAACACCTTTGGAAGGCAAGCTTACAACACATGTGTCTATATTGTAACTGTTCGGATTGTCAAAAGAAGTTTGAGTTCAGAGATATTAACTTCGTATTGAAGATGCAGTTTTGGGTATTTTTAGCTTTTTGTTTCGTATTTGTAAATTAATTTGCTTTGTAATTTGCACGTTGTTAGCACTAATTTGTACATCACATTGAGACTCTATTGTATCATAATTTGAGTATAGTGAACCTATTCTTTTGATCTAGACGGGGTTTCACTTAGGATTTGTTAAAAAAAACCATGAACCGAACCGCTGAGCTGGACCGAATTGAAGTGAAAATAATCAAACCATTAGTAATGATTAGTGAATCAAACTTATATTTTATTAATTGTTCAAGAATCGAACCGTTAAACAATTAATCAATCTCAAATTAACTCTGAACCGAACCGTTTGGTATTTTAGTTTCTAAATTTAATTTCTTTTTCAAAAATAAAAAAAAAAAACTAAATTCAAAATTTTGATTTTTTTAAAAATAAAAAATTGTTTTTTTCGACAATAAAAAAAGTCGATTTTTTTTCAAATAATTAGAAAAGTCATTTTTTTGAAAATATAAAAAAAAGTCGATTTTTTTTCAAATAATTAGAAAAGTCATTTTTTTGAAAATATAAAAAAAAAAACGAATTTTCTAAAGAAAAAAAAAAAAATATTTTTTACGAAAATTAAAGAAGTCAATTTCTCCAAAAATAAAAACCCAATTTTACTGTCATTTCAAAAAACTCGATTTTATTGTGTTTTTTAAAAATCTGATTTTACATTATTTTCAAAAAAACCTAATTTCATTGTACTTTGGGAAAAAAACTCGATGTACTGTATATTTGAAAATCTCGATTTTACTGTAATTTTTTAAAAAACTTGATTTTACTGTATTTTTGAAAAACTCGATTTTACTGTATTTTGAGAAAATCCCAATTTTACTATATCTTTGGAAAAACCTGATTTTATGGCATTTTTTTATATAACACGCTTTTATAGTATTTTCAAAAAACCCGATTTTACTGTTTCTCTTTACAACTTTATTTTATCTTATTGTCAAAAAACCTGATTTTATCGTATTTTCAAAAAACACGATTTTACTAATTGTTTTTTAAAATTGAATTTACTGTATTTATCTCGATAACCCAATTTTTCTGTATATCAAAAAATTGAATTTACTGTATTTTTAAAAAAACTCGAATTTACCGTATTTTCAGAAAAATTCATTTTTACTGTATTTTCAAAAAACGCAAATTTACCGTATTTTTAAAAAAACTCGATTTTATTGTATTTCCTAAAAATTGAGTTTTTCTAAAAATACAGTAAAATCAAGTTTTTTCACATTCACGATAAAAACAAATCTTTCCAAAAATTCAATAAAACCAGGTTTTTTTTTTGAAAATACAGTTAAATCGGGTTTTACAAAAATACAGTAAAATAATAGTTTTTGAAAATGCCGTTAAATCGAGTTTTTTTCAAAATACAGTTCAATCGATTTTTTTAGAATAAAATAACATCGAATTTTTTGAAAATATAGTAAAATCAGGTTTTTTGAAAGTACAGTAAAATTGAGTTTTCCTAAAAGTACAATAAAATCAGGTTTTTTGAAAATACAGTAAAATCGAGTTTTTTGATAAACAGTAAAATCTAGTTTTTTGAAAATACTGTAAAATTGAGTTTTCCATAAATACAGTCATATCGAGTTTTTTGAAAATACTTTAAAATCGAATTTTTTTGAAAATACTTTAAATTTTGAGTTTTTTGAAAATACTTTAAAATCGAATTTTTTGAAAATACTTTAAATTTTGAGTTTTTTGAAAATACAGTAAAATTAAATTTTTTATTTTATTTATTTCATTACGGAAAAAATCCATGTTGCTCAAAACATCAATTTATATCAGTTGATTAAATAACCAATAAATATGTAATTCACAAAATGAGGGGAAAAAAACTTGATTTTTCCCCAAAATAAAAAAATTTGATTTTTTTCCAAAATAAAAAAGTCATTTTTTTCGTAAATTTGAAAAGTCTTTTATTTTTTAAAATAAAAAAAAAAGTTAATTTTTTTGCAAGAAAAAACAATTATTTTTCTTCTATACCAAATATAACGGTTTGGTTCTTTAACAAATGGTTTAGTTTGAAAAAATTTGTCTTCTAATGATTTGGTATGATTGGAAATTAAGAACCGTTATACCAAACCAAAACTTTTGGTTCTGTTTGATTCTAAAAAAATTGAAACGGTTCACTTCAATTCGGATGACCTTATATAATTGTTCGGTTCAGTTTTCTTATAGAATTGTACAAGGAAAAGCCCTAACCAAGACACTTCCTCCCTCTAGGTTTTGAAGATCTGGGAAGCAAGTTCACTGTGTGACTCTATTCAAATCAACCACAATGCAGCTTGAGGGGGCTATTAAACGAGTTAATCATGTAATATAATAGGATTTATGAGTAAACTCATAGGAGCCTACTGTAGACATGATTACATTAACGCAGCCTGTATAACTAACTATAGCCGAACTGTCTAACACAATTAGATGCAGTTACATCACATGAGCTTATTCTAAACATGATGTACAATAACTCAGCCTATGTAGCTAACTGTAACTGGACTGTCTTACGCAATTAGATAAGCTAGATCTGATCTAACAACTTGTAACTAACTCAGCGACACTTTTTAGAAAGTCCTAGGCCTTACCTACTACATAAGGTCACCAATTGAATGTATAAATAGATCTGATCTAATGTAATTCAAAGATCAATAAAATACTATTCATACTTTCTCCATAGATTCGAGAGAATCATGGCTAGTATTCATGATTCTAACACCAACAATTAAGTCAATTTTTTTCATATTTCTACCATGGCACAATATGAAGCAGTTTGCAGAGTTATTAGGTACCTTCAACAGAGTCTAGACAAAAGACTTCTTTTTCCTAAACAGTCAGAGTTGTAGATTGGGTCGATTGCATTCAGTGGCGGAGCCAGAAATTTTAGGGAGCCTGGGCAAAAATTTTACACTTTATTTTTACTAATTTTATAACCTGTTTCTATTAATTTTGCCCTTGATTTTGTCTAAAAAAATTTCCATTGATTTTGTCTAAAAATTTTGCCCCCTGTTTTTACTAATTTTGCCCTATATTTTGTTTAAAAATTATTAATTTTGCCTCTGGTATTGTCTAAAAATCTACTATTAAGTGGGGGAGTATACAACGAAAGGAGGGGTTGAGCCCGGGCGCGTGCCCGGGCTGGCTGGGCTATACATCCGCCCCTGATTGCATTGATTCTAGAAAGTCTATATCTGAGCTTATATGGTTGTTGTACTTGCTCAAGGATATCCATATTACTTGTCGTAGAGCACTTGTTCTTGGATGTGATAGCACCACATACACCAAAGTTTCAAACCTTTGTTTCCAAGCTTAGCATGATTAATATCTACCATGCTTCAGCTTGTGCGAGACTGTTTAAGTAATGGTGATGTTAGTTTTATTATAATTCATCATTAGTTTAACAGTTACACAGTTGTAACTACTGTAACAAACTTTAATTTTAGTTAAGCTGCATTAATCTTATAGTTTCCAAGCTTAGCATATACATTGGAGCCTGTAGTTTTAAAGTGGTTCCAAACACTCTATAAGTCACCATTCCATAATCTACAAATTTAATACAAGTGTCATTGTATTTCAATTAATCTGATTCATACAGATGCGACATAAAAAACAAAAACATGAAACACTCTCACAACAAGGGAGATCTTATAATATTGCCATCACATTAAAATCAATTGATACTAAAAAACATTTAATTGAAAGTTGAAACTAGTTTTTTTTATTACAATCTAACTAGTAGATTAGGCACAAAGTGCATTTCAAGAAAGTAAATTGAAACATGGATCATGCTTAGAACTTATAAGCCATTAGTTTGATGGTGAAACAGGTGGCAGAATTCCATCGATGAATGATGAGATCAAAGTCAAAGCTCGTTCCGGCTGCCAGCTTGGAACAAGATGTCCTGCTCCTCTTACTGTCACAAATGTCAGTCCTTTGTATCCCACAACATATCCTCCAATCTGTCATTATCATAATTTGGTCACAATTCTAAAATACTTATATTACTTGCTCTAGAAGAAAAGTACTAAATAGACTAATTTCAGTACCTCTTGTCCGGAGTACCATGGACGCCAAGCAGAGTTGATAGGAAGCTTAAGAGTGTTGATTGAATATCTTGAAGATGTAACTGGTACCCTTGCATCTGTATCACCACTGTAATAGATAATACGAAAACGCAACATCTCATTATTCTCAACAATAGTCTACATGGTATTATATTTGTTATTGTGTATTCAAATTTTCATTGCGGTCTTAACACTTTGTTATATATTATGAAATTGAGCTTGCCTGTATATCCATAATTTAATGCCACTGTCAATGAGGTACTTGATGGTGGGAAGGATGGTAACTGGACTGTCTTTCCAGGTATGAATAACACGACTGCGAGTTGTCATAAAAAAAAACACATCCTTGATTAGCATAGAAAAATAAGGTTATAAAGGTGTCAAAATAAACAGTACTATTTTGCGGTTTCTTAAAAGGGATTATGGATTACTTACGTGCAATGGGTCCAATTTGTAGGTTTTGCATGAAGAGCCTTTTGGACCTCTGGTGTATTTAGATAGGCAATACCATAGTAATCAGAACAAGGGTCAAATTCATTGCTTACATAACCAGTTGAGCCATTTTTGAGAGAAGAATCATGACAAAGTGGAGCATAGATGTTATAGAAATCTATTTTTCCTTTCTCGATTAAGGCCTTTGTGGTTGCATTGACACATATTGCTGAAACATTTTCGGAAGTGAAGTCACAGTACTTGTCGATCAACTCATGAGTTTGATCTGAGTTCAAAGCATGAGTCCAAAAGTAATCAAATAGCCCTTTTAAACTTGTAGCATCATCAATCCAAGCATTTCCTATCTGAAATTTTTTTAAATACAAGATAAGAAAGTTAGACATATGTGACTGTGAATTATATTGCATTATCAGTTTGTATGAAGTTTGAACAACATACAGAAATGCCTTTGAGGTTAATAATGGTTTGGTTAGAGAGCTTATTGTTGTAAAGAATAGTGGATGCAAGCTGAGGAACATAGTGGCCAGCATAACTCTCTCCAGTTAGGTAAAAATCTCTTGTTTTGTACTCTGGAAATCTCTCCAACCAGTTGATTAGGAAGATATAGGCATCCTTGGCAGTTGTCTTATCTCCTGATTTTTCATAGTCAGAAGCGGTGTTTGAGTAGGAAAAGCCTACTCCTGCTGGAGATTCCAAGAAAAGTATATTTGCAACTGCATATTTCACAATGATATAAGTTGGTAAGATATTCATGTCTCAAGAAGAAAAAATTTAATTGTATTGATGATTGTGTCACCTTCATTCCAAGCATATGGATTACGGTATAGAGTTTTTCCATCAGAGTTGATTCTGAAGGGTCCTAGCTCCTCAAAGGCTCCATACCCTAGTGAAGAACAACCAGGTCCTGCATGTTTTAAACAATATCGTCATAAAAGAACAAAATTTATTCGCATAAAGCAGTTTGTTAGACTGTTTTTACCTCCATTGAGCCACAATATTAAAGGTTTATCGGAAGAGTTAGAGGGAGACTCCACAAAATAATAGAAAAGTTCTTTTCCAGTCTCATGATCAACTGTGACATAACCAGAGTAATGATCAAAATTAACTCCATAGGGTTGACCAGGCAATGTGACAATCTTGTCAGCTAGCCTTTGCTCCTCTTGAGGAGGTACAACATAAGCAGATGAAGAAGACTGTGTTTGCAATGCATCTTCAGCTGCCCAAGTAAAAGTCTTGGGAGGATTCTGTGAGCTTCTAGACAGAATCAACTCATCAAGTTTATCAGCTTGACTAGCCTTGCTATATGGAACAATAGCCAAAAGAGTCAAGTTGAGTAATAAACAAGCATAAAGAGAAACCTTCTTCATCTTGTTCTCAACTTGGTTTCTATATATCATAAGTTTCTACTTTCTAAGTATTTATAGATGAAAAACATTGGCAAATCTTGTAGAAGTTGTTTTGTTGTGGATGGAGAGATGTGAAAGAAACAAAAGAGTTACAACATATTATTGAACATTACTATGTAAAGATTAGCCGGCTGATTTCATTTAGTTTCTCCTTGAATAGTTGAATGTAATGGAT
The DNA here is from genome assembly GCF_029867415.1 of Vicia villosa. NCBI lineage: Eukaryota > Viridiplantae > Streptophyta > Magnoliopsida > Fabales > Fabaceae > Vicia > Vicia villosa. The sequence goes on from NC_081182.1 coordinate 65,118,804, forward strand.
TTTCCTTGTTTCCACTTCTCTAGAACCATGTGAAATTATTTTACAATTTATCACTTTGTTATTAACAATTGAAAGTTAATGGGATATATTTTGTTCCTATAACTTATTGCTATGGTTTATGCAGTTGTACTGTATCTCCATCCTAGTTTCTGAGAGCTTCTGTAATTGGGTTAGTTATAGTGGTGGAAATATGCTTACTATGGGAACGTTTTACTTGTTCAAAGAATTTAGAGAATCTCTTTATACATCCATATACTTTTTTTTTAGGGATCTATGGCTAAATTCTTTCTTTGTCCCCATATTTCGGAGAAACATCTCTGAATGCACCAAATTCATAATATGCATTTCTAAAATAACCCAATTTTTAAAATTGAAATTTTTCGGAGATACATTTTTGAAATAACCCAATATTTATTAAAAAATTAAAATCAAAGTGAATCAATTGTATTAATAATATAATTAATTGTACTAATCAAAATATATAATTAAATATATATATATATATATCATTATAATCAAGATATAATAATAATAATATCAACCTATTAAATATTTAAATCAACACGTTATATTCATATAAAATTAATTAAATAAAAAAAAGCTAATGTAAACTAGAAATTGCAATGCTAATAGGAAGATATTTTTAACATGATTATTTCATTAATTATAATGCATAATGTTGTAGTCATTTAAAAAATAATTACTTTTATAATTTAAAAAAAATTGTGATAAATAAATTAGGCTTAAATAGTGTTTTCGTCCCTGTAAATTAGCGAGTTTTTGCGATTAGTCCCTAAATCTTTTTTTCATGTCTGAATCCTTATATCTCATGTTTGTGTTGCATTTAGTCTCTGACGTTAGTCTTCTGTTAAAAAAAGACTGAGTTGGCAAATATCACTGATGTGGAATTTCATTTATTTTTTATTTTGTTTAATATTGTGTATGGAACCTAACATAAATCTAACAATACAAGGATAGAATCAAACAACTAAAAATCTTATAGGGACTAAAACATAAAAATTATATTCACCATGAACATGGAATTCACTACCATTTCTGGTAAGCAAAGAACAAAACCCATGACAAAATCAATAACATCTTAAACAAATTGGCATTCTTCCTTTCGTTTTCCAACTTCAATTTCGCGTTTTGTTTTTCCCTAGCTTCAACCTCTTTGATAATGGAACTTAATTTCATTACAACTTCTGAACAATTGCAACCAATTGGATTTTATGTTCACTTGATATGCTGCCCTGAAGTTCATCATCCCACAAGAATAGGTTGCAAGTTGACATTTTACCCGAATTCACACATTTCCAAAATCTTCGTTTAGGGTTTTCCCTTGAATTTGAGGTGAACATCCGCATTGCCCTATTGCAACCACAAACTGGGATCTGAGACTCCGAGCAATTGCCTACAGATGATGTTGTCATGATACATAAAAGGAAAACACAGCAACTTACACAATTTTTTTTTGAAGAAGAAGATGAAGCAAATGGTGTCTTTTTATCCATTTAGTCCTCCTTTAAATCATCCTCCCACGTATTGAATCCACGTCTTCACAATATTAAACAAAATAAAAAATAAATGACATTCCACATCAACGTCGTTTGCCAACTCAGCATTTTTTTAAAAGAAGACTAACGTCGGGGACTAAATGCAGCACTAACCTGAGATATAAGGACTCATACCTGGAAAAAAAGATTTATAGACTAATCACAAAAACTCGCTAACTTACAGGGACCACAAGACTATTTATTATAAAATTAAAATTTTATTTAATCTCTTTATTCCTTATTTATAACAATTTGTATTTAAGTTATTCTTTAGTAATAATAACTCACCTTAATTAAATTATAAATAAATATCTTTTCAAAATAAAATCAAAATTTTTTTGGGATATTGGTTAATTCGGATATGCATATCCAAATTAACCAATATCCCAAATTTCTTTTGGGTGAATTCGGATATATATATATATATATATATATATATATATATATATATATATATATATATATATATATATATATATATATATATATATATATATATATATATATATATATATATATATATATATATATATATATATATATATATATATATGAAGGGTATTTTGAGGTTTTCAGAGGTGTTTTTCACCCTATATGGGTGTATAAAGAGATTCTCAAGAATTTAAAGTCTAACTTGGAAAAGATTTAACTTGTCACCCCAAGTTGAACTTGACACCCCCCCCCCCCCCCAAAAAAAATTGAATGAAAAGACCATAATATATCAATTCAAAATTTCTACCATTTTCAAATTCACTAAAAATTTTGAAATCTCTCGAGCAATAGGAGGTTCCTATTGCTGAAGAAGTTTCTGTCTTGGTTACAGATGTGGAGGTGGCTCTCATACCTCTTATTGACGCTGATGATACTCCTACTAATAAAAATGATACGACTCGTGCTTCTACAAAGGCATTTATTCACACTTGTGGGGCGTTCCCGTGAGGACCCAGTGATCTATCAGTACGCACGGAGTATGCTGACCATGAAGCATACAGATCATGGCAGGGAGAAGTATATATGTTTTATGTTTAACTACAAATTATTTATTAGTGTTCTACGATGTGTTGAAAGTTTACTTAAAAAATTTAACCTTGTTTGTTACGGGACCGTCAGCCGCTGAAGATGACATCCCACAGTTCGAAGATGAAGAACTTCCCACTCCGTTCGATGCCTGAGCAGGTCAAGGGTATTGTTGTTGATTTTGGTCTCCTAGAGTTCACCGCCTGCTCATTAACCATGTTTGACGCTTCACTTCTGTTTGCTTTTGTTGAGCGATGGCACAAGGGGACATCTTTTAGAGACCTTCAATTCTATCCCCCAACATAGTCATCATCACAGAATCCAACTAGCTTATAGTCTAGATATTTCTTGTAAAACAATCCTAAATTAGTTGTTCCCTTCAGATACCTAAATATCCTCTTAACAGCAGTAAAGTGAGTTTCTCTAGGACCTGACTAAAACCTTGCACACAAACAGACACTAAATAAGATAACAAGCCTAGAAACTGTTAGGTAAGATAAGGAACCAATCATACCTCTATACATATTTTGACAATTCTTGGTGTTGCTATCCTCTTTGCTCAGATTGCAGGATGGACGTATAGGAGTTGTCATGATTTTCCAGTCATCCAACTTAAATTTCTTCATAAGTTCCTTTGTATATTTGGTCTATGAACATATATTTCATCCTTACATTGGTTGATTTGAATTCTAAGGAAGAACTTTACCTTTCCCATCATACTCATGTCAAATTCAACCTGTATAGTCTTCAAAAATTCCTTGCAAAGAGTAGCATTAGTATAACAAAAAATAATATCATTTACATATACTTGAACAATCAAGATTTCATTTTTCAGTGTCTTTTCGGATAGTGTAGTGTCTACTTGACCCTTTTAAAAATAATTTTTAATATAAATTGATCAGTCTCTCATACCAAGCTCTAGGAGCTTTGAGTCCATATAGAGATTTCTTAAGTTTAAAAACATATTCTAGATGGATAGAATCCTCAAATCTAGGAGGTTGTTTGACATACACTTCTTCAAAAATCACACCATTTAAAAATGCGCTTTTGACATCCATTTCATATAAGATAATATTATGATTAGTAACATAAGAAAAAAGTAGTTTGATTTCCTCTAACCTTGCAACAGGTGCAAATGTTTTAAAAAAAATCTATACTTTCTTATTTACAGTAGCCCTGAGCTACTAGTTTATCTTAATTATTTACAATTTCTCCTTGTTCGTTGAGCTTGTTTTTGAATACCCATTTTATTCCAATTATGTTCTTCTGATGAGGTTTGGGTACCAAATCCCAAACATCATTTTTAAAATCATTTTTAATATAAATTGATCAGTCTCTCATACCAAGCTCTAGGAGCTTGTTTGAGTCCATATATAGATTTCTTAAGTTTAAAAACATATTCCGGATGGATATAATCCTCAAATCTAGGAGGTTGTTTGACATACACTTCTTCAAAAATCACACCATTTATAAATGCGCTTTTGACATCCATTTCATATAAGATAATATTATGATTAGTAGCATAAGAAAAAAGTAGTTTGATTTCCTCTAACCTTGCAACAAGTGCAAATGTTTAAAAAAAATCTATACTTTCTTGTTTACAGTAGCCCTGAGCTACTAGTTTATCTTAATTCCTTACAATTTCTCCTTGTTCGTTGAGCTTGTTTTTTAATACCCATTTTATTCCAATTATGTTCTTCTGATGAGGTTTGGCTACCAAATCCCAAACATCATTCATTTGAAACTGGTTCAGCTCTTCTTGCATTGCCACAATCCATCAATCATCTGATAATGCTTCATCAATAAAAGTGGGTTTAATCATGGAGATAAATCCTAGCATATAGTGTTATGCTCTGAATGCAGATCTTGTCTTCCTAAGATTATCCTTATTTCCAATGATTAATTCTTGTGGATGTGAAGATTTATCATGAAGAAGCTCTTGGATTGTGTTTCATCTTGGGAACCAACATGAGCTTGTTCAATAGCTTCTTCATCTGGATGAGCTTCAGAAGTTGGATCACCTTTTGCACAACCATCTTCTAACAGTTGAATAGCTTCTAAGCACACAAATTTTGGGATTTAAGTAGTTTCTAAACAGTTAACTACTATAGGTTGAGAAATTATGGAACAAATAGTGCCAGACGTGTCTTCAGATACTTGGGATTCTGCAAAATTCTCATTAAGCTCTGACATTTTAGTGTTAGGATCTTTGTCATAAAATTTGACATGTATTAACTCTTCAAACATTTTGGTATCATAGTTATACACTCTGTATGCCTTTCAGAGTATCCTAAAAAGATACCCTTCTGAGCTTTGGCATCAAATTTCTTATGATAGACTTTGTTGTTAAGAATGTAACATGTACAATAAACTTATAAAAATAAGAAATGCCTGGCTTTCTTCCCTTGAAATGCTCATATGATTTGTTTTCATAATAAGTTCAATATATATTTTATTCTGAACACAACATGTACTGTTGACAGCTTCTGCTGACATGTACTTTGGTAAATTATTTTCATGGATTATGGTTCTAGCAATTTCTTGAAAATATTGATTCTTTCCCTCTACAAATCCATTTTGTTGTGGAGTTCTAGGAGAAGAGAACTCATGGATAATTCCAAGTTTTTCACAAAAAATTTCAAATGGCTATTTCAATTTCTCCCCCAAGGTCACTTCTGATCTTCAAGATTTTCGAATCTTTTCTATTTTGTACTTGTATGTAGAAGATGATGAATACATCATATGATTCATATTTGGATCTAAGGAATATAATCCAAGTCCATTTGTTGTAGTCATCAACTATGACTGGTCCATATTTCTTCTCATTGATTGATGCAATACTAATAGGACCAAACAAGTCAATGTGAAGCATCTCTAAAGGTCTGGAGGTAGAGACAATGTTCTTTGGTTTAAAAGAGGTTTTAGAGATTTTTCCTACTTGACATGATCCACAGAGAGCATTTTGTTAGAACAAGAATTGTTCTGATCAATATTCTTAGTTTTGATGATAACAATGTATATGAATTTTGTATAAGACATTGTGGTACTCTAATCCTATGCATTTTCCATTTCAGGAAATACATGATGAGTATGCACAATTCAGCGCAATAAGCACTGACTCAGAAGGTTCAAGTATGCAACATCAGAACATGCTCTCGCAAGACATCTGAAGATGGTCAAGCAGAACCAGAACATGGTCTATTGAAGCATCAGAAGAACTTGAGTTCAGAAGCAGAAGCACTGAAGTTCTTATGGTATCCCGCTAGAAGCACTTCAAAGTCAGAAGACAAGAAGATGCTCTGCACCAAGCTGAATGACTCTGATATTCAAATGTTGTATCTACAAAGATCAGATCAGAAGCAAGTACAAGATGGCAGGCTACGCTGACTGACAAAAGGAACGTTAGAAGCTATTAAAGGCAAAGTCAGTTAAAGCAGGAAAAGCAAGGCTCGAGGTAGTTGACAAAAGAGTGAAACATTAAATGCAATGATGTACGGATCACGCAACACATTAAATGCTCCCAAAGGTCATCTTCTCAAAACGCCTATAAATAGAAGTTCTGATGAGAAGCTGAATACACAACTCTTGCGCAAAAATACAGAAACGCTGTCAAATTCAAAAGCTCTCAAACTTCATCTTCAACCTCACATTACTTTTGTAATATCTTAGTGAGATTTAAGTTAGAACTTAAGAGAAATATCACAGTTGTGATTATAGCTTATTAAGAAGCATTGTAATACTCTTGTAAGAATTTGTTTACATTAATTTGTAAAAGGTTCCTAGAGTGATCAAGGTGTGATCAGAATACTCTAGAAGACTTAGAAGGTGTCTAAGTGGAAAACCATTGTAATCAAGGTTGATTAGTGGATTAAATCCAGGTAAGGTAAATCACTCTAAGGGGGTGGACTGGAGTAGTTTCGTTAACAACAAACCAGGATAAAAATCATTGTGCAATTGTTTTTATCTTAAGAGTTTTTAAAGTCACACTTATTCAACCCCCCCCCCCCCCCCCCCCTTTTCTAAGTGTTTTTCTATCCTTCACATTTGAGTGATAAATAAGGTCTGAAAAACCATTAACAAGTTTCAACTTGTTGAGCTTAGAGATTAATATCCAGATAGCATGACATAACCTTCTGTGCTAGAGCTATTTTTCATCACTCATTGATAGAAGGAAAATCACATTCTGATCAGCTGATTTTGAAAAAAAATAATTTTATAAATATTGTCTTTCATGTTACCTTTGAACACTATGGATTTGTCAGAAATATTAATAATTGTATAGATGTTCTTATTAAACATCTCTTCATAACCATTGTCATAAAATTTACTTATGCTAAGTAGGTTATGTTTAAGTCCATATACAAGCCAAACATTATTGATAGAGATAGATTAGTTACCAATAGTACTCATACCAATGATCTTGCCTTTTTGGTTTCCTCCAAATCCCACATTTCCACCCTCTTTTAAAGTGAGGGTTTGGAACATATGGTTTTCTCCTATAATATGTCATGAGTAGCCACTGCCCAGGTACCAGGACTATTGCTTTGCTCATCCCTTTAAGCATATCTGCAACAAAATCAATTTCAGATTTAGAAACCCATAATGTGATGGGCCCTTTAGGGTTAGTTCTAAAATGTATCTTCATCATCTTTGTGAAATTCTTCCTCTTTGTCAGATTTTTCCTCTTTGTCAAGTTCATCCCATGTTGCCATGATACTTTTCTTGACCTTGTTTATGACTATGTTCTTTTGAAAGCTTCATTTCTTTGGATGGTTATTCTGCAGCTCTGAACATTCTGCAATATAGTGACCAAACTTCTTGTAGTTGAAGCATCCTTTCTGATCATCTTTGTTGATTCTAGAGTTTGTTCCTCTGAAGCCAATGCCTCTACTTGAGAATCTTCTATTCTTCTTATTGGCCATATACTAAAATCTCTTGATAATGAATGTCATTTCTTCATCTTCTGATTCTTTTTCAAAACCTTCTTTATGAGTACGTTCTTTAGATTTCCTCATTAGTGAATATTTATCATAATAATCAATAGACTTTAAAGCAAGAGACTTTGACTTTTGAACAGGTTGATATCTAATCAACTCCATTTCATAACTCTGGGGATTACAGATTAAGCTTTATAAAATTATGTTGTTTAAGTCTCTATCTTCTTGATTAATAGACACCTTAGGTCTATACTTGGTAGGAAAACTCCTTATAATCTTCTTGACATGAACAACAATAGTATAACTTTTGCTCAACACTTGAAGACCAGATACAAGAACTTGAAACCTTTAGAACATGATTTCAATATCTTCATCCTCTTGCATTTTGAGTAGCTCATACTGTTGAACCAAAAGGTTTGACTTATCCTTTTTAACTTGTTGATTTGCTTCAGAGGTAGCACACAAAGATTTAAAGATAGTTTTGGCAATAGAATTATCAGGAATCTTTAGATACTCATAATGAGGTAGAGCATCTATCAAGATTCCTCTAACTCTGTGGTGCTTTCTATATATCTTTTTCTGAGCAAGTGATAGGCTCTTTCTATCATCCAACATATCTACTTGATCAACTGAAAAATCAATTACATCTTCAAGAATATCCCATAACTCATCATCGAGACCTATGACGTGAGTATACATCTTGCTTTTCCACCACTCAAACTCAGTAGAATTTCCACTGAATGTTGGTGGTTTGAAAATATAATTTTTTTCTCAAATGTACTTGGATCAACATTGTTAATAACTTCAGGATCAACCATGATGTTGTTCTCTTAGGATCTTTTCTATACCACTGTTAAGTGTTGATGTGCGGACTGTGCTCTAATGTCAATTTAAGGTGAGAAAAACACAAGAAGAGGGGTTGAATTGTGTTGACTTTTACTTCCTTTTCTCCTTAAATCTCTTATTAGATTCTGGTCACAAGGACGAAATCTAAGTCAGAATTTGATAGTGATAGCAGTGAATAGTATTGATCAGAAATAAATAAGAGAACAAGACAACACACATGCAATTATCCTGATTCCTCCTACAAATCAGTAGTAGTCCGGCCCCCTTGCACTTCTACGAGATTTTCACTATAACCAAATCTAATTACAAGTTGCTCAAGCGCACAAGTAAGAGACTTCCAATGTCCAAACACACAAGTAAGAGACTTCAATGCTCAAGCACAGAAGCAAGAGACTTCAATGCTCAAGCACACAAGCAAGAGACTTCCAAATGATCAAACACACAAGCAAGAGACTTCCAAATGCTCAAGCACACAAGCAAGAGACTTCCTATAATCTATCTAGCAGATAAATGATAATGATAGACTGATAATTAAACTTGATATACAATCAGAGGTGTAAACAGAATACAATCCAGAAAACTCTAAAACTTAAGAACTTCTAAGAATATACAATTGGTAAGAAGTTCTAATTTAGCTTGTGCTCTTTGTTTTGAGAAAGTAACTTCCCTGTTCTTGTCAAGGCGCAGGGTTGTGTGTTTCTCCAAATCTTTAGCTCCTTTTATAGAGTTCCATGAAAGAGTCATTGGAGAGAACTTCAAGCACAAGAGAGTCTTTAAGAGAAGCATCAACAAATTCGTTGTAAAGCTTACTGGTATGGTTAATGCTGTTGCAATCCCATTTAAAACTTCTTTGATACAAAAGGAATTATCAGTTGTAAATCTTCAGGCTTCTGCAACTTTCTGCTAAGTCTTCACGTGACTAAAACAGGACAAATTGACCTCAGAGTCTAATAATGACCTGTCAGGAATTCCCCAGTTCTTGAGCTTTGATTGGGTTCAGGTTCTGGCCCTTCAAATTCTGAGTCTTAGCTTTTGGTCCTTCAAACTCTGACTCTTCAGAGGCTGACTTGATCTTCAGAAGCTGAATTGATCAGAGTCTGAAGTCTTCAGGTTCTGATCATTAGAAGATGACTCGATCAGAAGTTAATTCTTCAGAGTCTGATCTTCAAAATATTCATCTTAAGAGCTTCTCTTAGAATGTTTAGTGCAGTTTTAAAACTAATTTTCAATCAATATATTAACCTTTGTACTTGCACACTTGAACACACATCAGTCTTCCTAATTGTTCTTTAAATACTTTGTTGTCATCAAAACCTAAAGGATATGGTATAAAACAATTTTGTTCCAACGGAATCTTCAACTGAATTTATGATACAAGAATGAACAAGCATGTTGCAGTGACTCCATGCTCTGAAATTTGAATCGAATTCAGAAGGGATTGCTATCATTCCTTAACAAATTTGAATTTCTTCTTGCTACCAAGAGTTTTCCTCATGGATTGATTCCAAACATGGTAATTTGAATGATTCAAAACTAGTTTAATAGCCACTGAAGAAGGTCCATTGGAGGAATGGACATAGTACACATTTCCCGCGATTTGAGAGGGATCAGGAAGAAGATTGATTTGCATTGAAATGAGAAGTTAGTTACATTATAGTATATGTAGCCATAGAGACTTCTAACTAACTTTTAACAAACTGTTAGCAACCTATGATTGTAATTCAAATGTCACTAACTGTTCATAATAACTTGGATCAGGGTGATTTGCTTCATAAGTGCCGGTTGTAGGTAGTTACAATTCTGTTACTTGATGTGTAAGGCATAAGTTCAACAATGTTAGTTGAGTTTAAGTCTAAAATTCTCAAGTTAGTCAATCTTTGATAAGAGAAAAAAGTGTCCATTTTTTTAGTCCATTTATAAGAAACATTGACTAACTTGAATGGTAAATTTCATCTGTACATTTATTTATTGTGAGAGAGAATATTATCAGAGGTATACAAAAAACAAATTTAAATTTATAGGAATATTAAATGAAATTAATTATTTGTCTACAATGAAAAAATCCAGGATTTTGACACGTGTTATACCAGAGATATCTGCTACACAACTAATTCTAAAAGTGTGCAAATTTCATAGTTAAACTGTATTGTAAATCTTTATCATGATTTGTAGTCCACTTTACTTTTGCATGAGTATACTTTTTTTACTTGTGGAATGCATGAGTATACATCCAAAAGAAAACTATGCAGAACATGTATGGTATGACTGTGCTAGTTTTCTAAATGTTGTAAACTACCACAAGACAAAAATACAATAGACACACAACAGGCTTCAAGATAGTACTTGTACCAACACTATCTTCCACTTTTTCATGACCCTTCACGCCCAAGGCATTTCTTCTGCTGCATGTAACCGTATATCATATCATGTAAATTTAACCAATATGTAATATATATAGTTTACATTGGCTTTACTTTTCAATTTCATTCTATAGTGAGAGTGAAAATGTACAAGACACAGCTACAACAGCTATGCCACCAGAGAAAGTGGAGTTTGCCAAAATACTCTGTCATGTATGATGGTCCTCAAAACAAGCCAATCTATAAGGCTTCTGTTTTTGTCAATGGTGTTACTTTTACTTCTTCTGATACTTTCAATTCATCAAAAGAAGCTCAAAACCAAGCTGCTAAGAGTGCTTTTCTCAACTTATCTTCTCCATCATCTCGTACTCTACTTCTTTCTCATTTTAACTTTGCTTTGTTTTCTTAAAAAAATGTTTGTTTTTTTAAATCTTGCTTTGGAAATGATATGAAGATCTTGTAGTTGAAACGTTTGGTATTATGATAACTAATATATTTTTCATAACTTCAATGCAGGCTCTTCCATAACAACAAATGAATATGGTCCAAGAGAGGAAGTTGAAGCTGAAGCTGCCAAATCTCAAGAGACTCCAGTTATTAGGACTGGTAAACAATTTCTTTCACTTTACTCACTAATGTGTTTGCAAATTGTTGAAAATCTTGTTACTATTCTTTTCTGTCTAAACATTATCTAACAAAAATAATGAACTCATTCTTTCAGAGACGGCTCGTTTGAGCAAACAGCAGTTGCAAAACTATGCTCGAAAGAACAATCTCGAGCAACCTGTTTATACAATTCAAAATGAGGGGCTACTTCATGACATTCGCTTCAAGGCTTCTGTTGTAATTGGTGGGAAATCATTTGACAGCCAAACATTTTTCAACACAAGAAAAGAGGCAGAGCAGGCTGCTGCAAAAGTAGCTTTGATGGAACTGCCAATTTCAGCCGACTTGTTTAAGAAGGCAAGTATCCACTTCATGGCCTATGATCAATCTGCATTAATATAGTTCAAACTGAATTTTGATTTTGTATTCAATTTATTCAGGATGATTCTTGTCCCGCCAAGAGTTTACTGCTTGAATTAACACAGACAGAAGGTTTTTCGAAACCAATATATATAACTACTGAGTCTCATTCGTCGAATATGCCAACTTTTTTCTCGACTGTGGAAGTAGAGGGTGTAGAATTTCATGGAAAGGCATCTAGATCCAAAAAACAGGCCGAACATGATGCTGCCAAGATTGCTTACATTGCCTTACAAGAGTGTAAGTTCATTCATTTAACTTTGCCTTAAAACAATATCTATGAATATGATTATGCTTTGATAATGTAATTGTCCTACACAGGTGGACTAAATATGTATGCTTCTTTTTCTTCCTCTACCAAAGAAAACCCGGCAATACAATCAACTGATAAATCAAACATTCTTAAATCCAAGCGGATTCTTAACTCTGAAGGTTTGTTTCTTAATCTTCATCCAAACACATATCTTCCTTATCAATAATCATCATGAAATATTTTACTTTTTTTAAAGGTGTAATAGACTAACCATTGAACATGTTAATAACTTTCTGTTTATTCTAACAGATGAACTTTTGGATCAGGAGATGTTACAAAATGGCATGCATAATGGATCTTTTCCTCTGCCTCCTAACAAAAAAATAAAGATAAGCAACATGGGCTCTTCATCTTCGCATAATTATAAACTTCCTCCTGTAACGGTTTCTGAGTCCAACAAGGTAAAGACTCCAGATACAAGTAGTTATTTACTTGGTAACAGGTTCAAGGTGTACACAAATTTTCCGAATATTATTTTTCCTGAGGGAATTACAATTGTGCCTATTGGTGGCGATAAATGGATTGCAGCGAGCTTGGAATGTCCAAATGACAAAGAGGTTTGATTCTTGTGAAAAAGTTTCATGTATGACTTTGGTTTCAAGTATTAGAAAACATGATGTTAAATGTATGTTGCTATTTGGGTTCAAGTTAAACTCTAGATGACTTATTTAAATATTGTTTATGTTTGAATTCAGTTTCAAGAGAGACAAAATTGATTCTTCTAAAAAGATTGATTTGAATATTTTGGATATTATCGAGTATAATTTGATTTTGTTTATTGTCATAGTACACATCAAAATAGGACTGCAAGTTAAAAAACAAAACTTATCTTTAGGCATGACAACGGGGCGGGTCGGGACAGTTTTTACCTCCCCAAACCCAAATTCGAATCTTCAATCAATCCCCATTACCCGCCCCAAACCCAAACGGGGATGGGGAATTAAAACCCAAACCCGTCCTTAACGGGTTCGGTTGGGTTCGGGTATCCCCGCCCCGCCACCATGTATTTCGTAAAATCAATTTTTTTAATAAAAATATTTATTTTTTCAAAAATCAAATTACATTATAAATAACAAAATAAAACAATCTCAAAAAATTTCATACATATATTTCAAATATTTAAAATAATAAATACAAATCAAATTATTAAAACATTAACCACAATTTAATAATATAAATTATGAAATATAAATAATAATGTACATATTGAAATAAACGGGGCGGGTTCGGGGTGGGTACTAGTGTCTTCATTACCCGACCCATCCCCATGTTTTCTAATCGGGGAAAACCCAAACCCGAACTCAAACTCAGTCAAAGCGGGAAAACCCATGTTTTCTTGTATGTAGAACACTTCGACAACATTCATAGTTTAGAAATTGTTTGTTTCGAATGATGTAACCTTGCATAATGTAAAGGAAATGCAATAAAAGTACTTTTAAACTAAATTGCAATGAAAGGTAAATTTTGGAAATGTAAAATAAACTATAAATTGGAATGTAAAGAGGGTGCTTTTACACGTACATTCTCAATAACTCTTTTCTCAATTCAGCAAATACTTTGAGTATTTGTGAGATTTTGTGAAATGAATGAACACCCAGAAATCCTAATACTAAGACCCCTATATATACGGAAGCAGATTCTCTGACTTAAGCGCGTAAAATGTTATTCTATGTGTTTCTTGTTAAACCAAAAGACACCTGGCATAATTTGAAGCTTTAGATTTATCATGTGGTCTGCAATAGTTAAAAGTCACTCTGCAGTTCGCGCCATAATGGCAGACAATCCAGTTCCTATATATACTAAGTTGAAATAACTACGAATCAAAGGTCTTTCTACCAGAAGGGGACACGTTTGCTCGGCATGTCTTCCTTTCGTCTTCAGATTACATGTGTCTCCTCTTCGAAACTGAATAAGGATGAAAAACAGTTATCTCTTATTCAAATTCAAAATTCTTCGTCGAACGTAATTTAATGTTCGTCGAATTGTTACTTAAACTTAGAAAATATTTTTAAGTCCTATCTAACTTTTCCCACTCCTACAAGGACGACTTTGATTGGAAACTTTCCAACAAGCTTTTCTGTCGAAAACTTAGAACATCTTCAAACATATTTCCTTTGTACTTATCATGTCAAACTCAGCTTGGCGTCGAAACTCCCAGCTAACAAATTTCCCCCAAAAAATATCATTTTCAACATACTGAAGAAAAGGTATATTTTGAAAGCTCTTTTTGACGCCATAAACTTTTCAACTGTTGTGACGTCTTGGTCATTATGACGCTTTTCTCAAACGTCTCCTCAAAATCCACGTGAAAATCTTTTCAATCATCATCACACCCTTAGTTTCTAGGAGAACGTGGGCTAGCCTCAACCGCCACCGTCTTCTCACAGGCTCTTCTGACTAACACACATCCCACTCACAACTTCAACCATCAATAACCTTTCAGCGGCTGACGGTCATGTAACCAGCAAAGTTAAAAATTTATCAATAATCTTTCAACACATCACATAACAGTAATAAATAATTTGTAGTTATAAAATATAACATATATACCTCTCCCTGCCATAATCTATATGCGACATGGTCAACATACTCTATGAGCATTGATCACTCATTGGGTCCTCCCGGGAATGCCTACCAGTGTGAACAGAAGCCTCTATAGAAGCACGAGTCGTAGCGTCTGTATCAGTAGGAGTATCATCATCGTCAACAGGAGGTGTGAGAGTTACCTCATCAACAACAGGAACTTGCTCAGCCGACACATGAACCTCATCATCACCAACCTCAACAACCTCCTCATTAGTAACCTTAGTAACAAGAACCTCCTCAGCAAGAGGTACCTCATCAGCAACAGGAACCTCCACAACAGCAGGTACCTCCACAAAAACTCTAGTTGCTCGGCGTCGGGTGCGTGGAATTGGCCTTGCGCTTGCTCAGCCATCCATTTCTAGTGCAAGCTGGTCGGAGCAACTCATCCAGCCCGTAGTTGGGGAGACTCTGCCTCAGCAATCCTAGCATGGGCTATCGCTTTATCAGTGACTCTGACAGTAATGGTGTTGTCCATCCCCTAGTTCTCACTGAAAAATGAAAAAAAATTAGAGTAAGAAGATTGTATTGGAAATTTTAAAATTTTCGAAAATTTTAAAAAAAATTTGTGCAATAAATTTTTTTAAAATTTCTAGTATACATGGTCGAAAAACACTCCGAAAATTTCAAAATTTTTAATAAATATTCTCGGAATTTTCACAATTTCTGATATATTCTTTTGAAAAAGTTAAAATTTTCAGGAAAATCTTCTGGCAATTCCCACTTTTCCAATATGTTACCAAGAATTTTTTATATGCACTTGAAATTTCCAATATTGCCTATAAAATTTAAAATTTGTGTTTCATGCGAGTAAAGTTATTATCGTCTTCTCCTTTAATTATAACCCCGAATTTAAAAAATTAGGACAAAGCCTCTTAATTATTAGAGACGAAATCAATGAAGTAAAATAAAATATAAGAGAAATGCTAGCAACACTCTCTTTTCAACACTCTCTCCAACACTCACTTTCTTATTGGTTGAAACATGTGTGGGTCCTACCACTTTATGTGGGATCCATTTCCAAAGTGAGGGGCCCACACATGTTTCAACCAATAAGAAAGTGAGTGTTGGAGAGAGTGTTGAAAAGAGAGTGTTGCTAGCACTCCTCTAAAATATAAAAGTAACCTAGAGAATCCGGTAAAAAACGTGTTGATTGATGAATGGAATGAAATAAAAGTAAGAAACAAAATAGGTCCACTCCACTCTCCACCCCTATCTTATGCATAAACGTTACCCAGCTTCAAATATTTCTCACTCGTCCTTCGATTGAAAACAACCCACTGCAGCGGCGGCAAAAACCACTCACTCACTCTCTCAATCACTTTTTCACGATTCCCTTTTCCTCATCCATAACTCATTCATCATTTCCCTTCCAGTGAGTTCTCTCTCTTTAACTTTCCAATTTACATCATAATTATTCGATATTTTTCACGCTTTCATTCCTGCATTTTCTCATTTTTGACGCGGTTATATGTATTTCGTATTCACCCTATCTTTTTATAACTTAATTTATTGTTAAAATAACAATTCTAAAACACCAAACAACCAACTCCTATTATTATTATTTTCTAGTTTCCTTTCAATTCTGACTCTATCAACATACAACAATTATAATTGCTTGTTCTGATTCTGTATTTTATAGGATTATTTTAAAGGGGGAGTGAAATTTAATTGATTTTGTTTACTAATTATTGCTTTTAGGGATTGAATTTCACTTATTGCGTGTTTGGATTGACGATGAGGTTGGCAGAATCACGGCGAACTCATAATTAGTTTAGGGAAAATTGGCTTTGTTTCTTTAGTAGAAACAATTGTTGAACCTAGTCTTGTGTGGTTTCAACATGAAGAAAAACCGTAAAGTCTGCACTACGAAATCAGATGGAGAATAATTCAATAGTGAGACTGAGAGATAAAGAGATGTGAAGAAAACTGTTATTGGTTAAGCCACTAAGAGAGATATAGAGGAAAATGATCTATTTTTGAACTTAAAACATGAAACGACATTATGAGGGCACATGTCATTAAATTCGCGAAAAAAGTCCTCACCTAATGGGAAAAAACTTTTGTTTGTTACTGTTTGATAGGTAAGGGTGGGTGCATAATGTTTTAGTAACCTTCGTTGCAGGATAGTGTCTTCTTATAGATGCGGATCCTCTAACGTTTGGGCGGGAACTGCACCCTACCATTCAATCAATTTTGTCCTCTAGATCAATCAGAACACCAATATTATGACACGTGGCCAACAAAACATCAAACACAGCAGAAACCAAGTAAGCCATGCATGTTGACATCCTCTCTACTTGACCGCCACGCCGCCTTTGTAAACGATATCGCCGTCAACTGTCTCCAATTACTATCGTCTCTCCACTAGCCATCCTCGTTGCCACTTGGTGGTTTGTCGATATCGCAAAATCATCTTCATAGTGTTCTTGATGTCATTTTCATTTTTGTGCACTGGACCTGAACTTTGTTCTGCTTCCAACAACAAGCACCAAACCAATTTGGGCAAAGTGTGTCAAAACTCTCCATAGTCATTCAAATTGAAATGGTAACATTGAGCAGAGCTAAGATTCAAATGAAATGGAAGAAAAGGGGAAAGAAAGAGATGAAGTATTGATAATATTTTTATTTTCCTGTCACAATTTTTGTTTTGGAACCTTCTATTACATCCCCTGAGTTCTCCATTCAGTTTTAGAACCTGCAAATTTTGACAACCCGGTTCTTAGAATTTTTCTTCCCCCTCTTCTTATCTGTTAGTCTCTAGTTTATTCTTTGACTGAAGTAATGAGATCATTTTGCAATCATGTAAACGGGCATAGTTGCAATGACGGTGAATGATGGGGAGACAACAGTTGTGGCTAGCAGTGTTGGGACGACGACGGTCTAAGGCAGCTGTCGCGGCAAGACGGAATGACGAGAAAACATAAGGGTGTCTTGTTTTCTCTTTTTTCTTCTGATGTTTTCTTGGATGTGTCATAATATTAGCGTTACGATTCATCTAAAGGACAAAATGGATTGAAAGGTAGGGTGCAGTTCCCGCCCAAACGTTAGAGGACTCGCATCCGTCCTCTTATTTGATTCTTACCTGGACTGCCCTTTTATTCTTCTTATTCTGACAGTAACATGTCAACGTTTTGTGTATTTATTTTAAAGTTGGTGCAGTATTTAGTTCAGGCATTCTCAGAATCTGAGCACGTGACTAAATTTTCTGCAAAATTTATTTTTCTGATACAGGATAAGTTACTTGATACGTTAGTATTGAGATATGATTTCCCATGTGGGTTGTTTGTCATTCCATGATTTTTTTAGTTCACAGTGAAGATAAATAGGTGATAGTAAATGGAGCATATTAGTGTGTGAGTATTTGTAAAGTTATCTTTTCGCTTCTGCATCATTATAAACCCATAATTGATTTTTGGTGATGACTAATATTAATCAATGATGAAGATCCGTACTACTACTTGACCCTGTGGCATGTGCTTTAGTTCTGCGTTCTTGAGATTACGGTTGCATGCTCTGCTTATAAACATTCAAAATTGTTTGCAACAACTGGACAAAGAAGCAATGAATGGCAACAACACTAAGCTAGGCTGAAATGTTTTTCGATGAGAAGACTCTGTATCAATTAATATCTTATTCCTATTTCCTTTTGGTTCGGGTATACGTGTTAGTCTTTTCACTTTCAAATGCTCATCTGTACATATTATTTTATGTAAGATGATACTGCTAATTCTCACTATACTTTCATTGATACCAACATTCAAATTTGTTTAATCTTAATATGTCTAACTATACTTATCATTATTATTATAAATAGAGATCATTGAAGCATACAGCTGTAGCAACATGTGGTCAAGCATTAATTAAGCAAGAAAAACTATTTAAAAAAATGCTGTCTACTAGTGCTGCTGCTCAGCTTCCCAGTTGCTCGTACCGCATTCCCAGCCATCTTAATGTCCATCATCATACCCGACAAAAGAGAAAACTCACCACTCTATCACTTGCCAATGCAGATAACCAAATCCCTCTCAGAAACTTCTACGGTCCAAGTCTTCCTCAGACATACAGTTGCTGCAACGGGATAGAAAGCAATTACAGTTCTAGTTACAATTCCAATTCAAATCAGGACGACAGACACCTATTCCTTATTAAATTCTTCTCACTTGCTGACTCAGAAGATACCGGTAATCAAAATCCAGAATCCAGAAACCATAGTCAACATCAAGTAGACAGACAAAGGGAATTCAAGGAAAGCGACAAACAAAGTGCACTTTTCACTAAGATGTGGTGGGCAGATTTGAAAGCGGCATTCGGCCAAAGCATCAACTTTGAGGGCATTCTTTGTTCAACTATGGTGATCTTAAAAGACCCACATTTGGCTGTGCCCCATATTTCAGTTCGTGATATAAGATACATTGACTGGGCTGCTCTACGTAGAAAGGGATTTAAGGGTGTTGTCTTTGACAAAGATAATACTATTACAGCACCCTACTCTTTAATGCTGTGGCCTCTGCTCGAGTCTTCACTGGAAAGTTGTAAATCAGAGTTCGGTCCAGATATTGCTGTATTCAGTAACTCAGCTGGTAATTCTAACATGGAGCATTTCGAAATTATAGCAGTAGTTGTTATTCATGTAGTCATACAGCATGTTTTGTGCTGATACGTTGATATTGTAAATCAGGACTTCGCGAGTATGACCATGATGGTTCAAAAGCTAGGAATCTTGAGAGTGCAATTGGAATTAAAGTCATCAGACACAGTGAGTGGTGCCTTTTTCTGCTTAGAATTTACACTATAATGTTTGTTTCATCTTGAAAATAAACGTTATCTTAAACTTGTGTAAAAATACTAGGATTTGTGAAAATTCCAAAGGAGAATTAACTCTGCGATTATTGTTGATATGTGTATGTATGCTGGTGCAGGAGTGAAAAAGCCAGGTGGCACAGCTGAAGAAGTTGAAAAGCATTTTGGCTGTGATTCATCACAGTTAATCATGGTAAATATGAATATGTATTGTTTATCTTCTATTAGATTAGATATTTATTATGTAGTTTGATTCAGGTTTATGTTAAATCATAAATATTCAAATGCAGGTGGGTGATCGTCCCTTCACTGACATTGTTTATGGCAATCGAAATGGATTTCTTACTATTTTGACAGAGCCATTGAGTCTTTCCGAGGAGCCATTTATTGTTAAGCAGGTATGTACTTCATATTCATTTTCTTTTTTGGGTGCTACAAATGTTCAACACTTCAACTTGATTTTCTGATAAGTAATGTTTTGATGATTGTGATGATAGGTGAGGAAGCTAGAAACTACATTTGTAAATTACTGGTCTAGAAAAGGATTGAAGCCCCCTGAGCAGAAGCTATTGCCAGATCCCAGACATTGTGTCAAAGAGCCACGTCCTTGATAGACTTGTCTCCAAAAGACACTAATTTTTTGGGTTATCAAAATGCAGCCCTTTAGTAATGCATACAAGTGAATTTTTGTTAAATTATTTAGTTTTTTTTTCCCTTTACAAAACTGGTAATGTATCCCTCACCTTCCAACCTGTCTTTTTGGTAAGTTAAGGTATCTCCTCTTACTTAATCCGTGTTTCCTTAAGATGCAGGTATAAGAAATATCAGGAAATTAGTTTTTGAATGTACAATATAATTTATTTATTTTTTAAATTTTAGTATCGGGCTTTGCGACTAATTAATAAGATGATTAATCCTACTGTCTACCAGCGAAGGTCCCGTTTTAATTAAAAGCAATTGAAGAAGAAAAAAAAATGATCATTTTGTCCTTTCAATTAAGGTATCAAATTTGCGGCACAAAAACTAAACAATAGCATATAGTCAATTCTATATATTCATACTAGATTTAGGTTTAGCTCTTGGAAGTGGAAAAAACAATTATAGAGGTCTAAAATTGATTTTGAAATGATTTTGGTTTGTCTTTTGAAAGTGTTTGTTTATCCCTACTACGGAAACTTATCCTAACATAAATTGTCTAGAATTAATTCATTTAAAATTAATTTCTTTTAACGCATAACCAATCATGCATTTAATTTTAAAGGAGAATAATTTTAGAGACGAAATCAATTTTACTTAAGAACAATTAAACATTATCAAAATCAATCTTACGAATCCATAATCAATTTTGTGTGTTCCAAGTTAAACCAATGACCAAATCCACATCCATATTATTATTATGTAGAATAATGAATTCTTTAATAAGAAAAATAAACTATATGGTTTTCACTATGCAACCAAATAAAACATTTAGTTTGAAAAAAAAAAGGACATAAACAAGTTAGAGATATGAAGATATAGTTATCCAATATCTAGTGAATCATTAAATGCCTGCCACATACTCAAGTGACAAGTCCATCTCCCATGCAACCAAAAGCAAACAACTCCATTTCATTTCTCAGTCACTAATCAAACAATTCTAGCAGCAATGGAAGGCATAACAAAATCTCTCTACCTAACGAAAATTCCCAAGTCTCAAACCTACTCTGTCTCTTCATCAAATTCACCACTTTCATTACACTCTAAAGCCTCTTCACTAGCTTTCAATTCATCAACACATCAATGCTTTCTTTTTCAGCAACATGGTGGTGGTGTTATAAATCCCATAGCAAAAGAAAAGGGGAAAATGGGAGCTATTCATGCATCAGAGGCTACAACTCCAACAACAAACGCTACTGGAAGATGGATTCTTGAGCCAATTGGTTAGTTACGTTTTCTAAAACCAATAACCTAGAAATAACAATTGAAAACTACTTAAAATCTGTATCTATTTGACAGGAGATGGTGATACAAGCCATATAGGCTACAAGGTTGCGATGCCAGGTGCATATGAAATCAATTCTGTAAGTAATTTCAGAATCAATTATTTGTGCAGCTGAGTATGAGTATGCTTCAGATTAACTGGTTTGTTTTTGAATTATATAGAATGAAGTCACTGTAGGACGTGTTCCAGAGAAAGCTGATCTGGTGATTCAAGTTGCAACAGGTATATAAGTTTCAATGTATTTTGATTTTTTTTATCCTTCTTATTTTTCCTAAATTACAAGTGTAATTTCTTTTATACTGGCAGTGTCGGGTGCGCATGCACGCATTCGAAAAAAAGAAGACAATCTTCTAGTTATGGATTTGGATAGCACCAATGGGACATACGTTAATGAGATACGACTGAAACCTGGAGTAGTTACCGCTGTATCTCCCGGGAGTTTTATTACTTTTGGTACTATTCTAACTCTCTTTTTATGTATGGAACGTTTTAATGTTATACCATATTTCTATTTGTGCATTATAAGTCCCCATATTCCAAAAGAGATTTTCAACTCAGGTTTTTTAACTGGTTAAGTTGATGATCTTTTATGAATTATTAAAAATTTAGCTTATTTAAACTTTGTTAGGGGATACAAATTTGGCTATGTTCCGCGTGTCAAAGATAAAAGAAGAGAAGGCTGCAGATACAACTGGAGAAGCAGAAGGTGAATCAGACAATGGTGACAAATCTGATATTACTGAAACAAGTTGAGCTTGTAGTTGTAATGCAAAGTACGTTGTTTTGTATAGTTAAGGTATTTGCATTGTTTCGCAATGCTGTTTTGATACAAAACATTTTCTAAGGTTGATAGTTGCTGTTCTGCTCAATGTTGTCACTGCCAAACAATAAGAAAAGATAAATTTGCACTTTGACAAGATTTTGAATGTTTGCCCACTTTAGAATGGGTTATATCATCACATTTTATGTATATTTTCTTGTTATACTTTCTAGTCTTTTGAATATCACCAAACAATTTTTAAAAAATTCATGGTTTTGATTCACATTGGATCTGGATCTTAAAGTGAAAGTGTTGTTAGTCTCCTCTCTAATTTTGTGTAGAATAACGGTTTGAGTGATAGCCATCATATTGGCAAGGGTGTGCTCAATATTAGCTTCCTTCACATGACTCATATTATTGAGATAATTACGAGTTGTTAATATAACTATGGATTGTGAGAGTATAATTCATATTGTTGAGATAATTATAGGTTGTTGAGAGAATAGCTTGTTGAGGGAAACTAGAGAATAGGGTTTTAGATAAACTAAAACCTCGTATTACATATATGACTTGTAACACTGTAATCATAAATATAATGCACTTCACAAAACATAAACAAAGGAAATTATAGCTATTCTATTGTCGCAGACGTAGAAAATTTGGGTGAACTGTACGAACAAAGCTTTTGGGTGTTTCTATTTACTCTAATATGTATTCGCGGTACTGTTATAACAATTTGTATCAGTTGACGCTTAATTATGGAGGTGCAAAATTCGAAGTGACTCGATTTGACAGACGAAATGAGCAATTTCTGTTAATGGGAAAGGAGGGTTAATGATTTTTTGGCTCATTGAGGTTTACAGAAGGCGCTTTGTGATAAGAAATTGAAAGACATCACATTCATTGATTGGAACGAGATGAAGAAGGTCATGGGTTTGATAAGATTCTGTGTTTCTAATGATGTGATGAATCGTATCTTGGAGCTCACCACTTCGAAGGATGTCTGGGAAAAATTAGAAAATCGGTACATGTCCAAGACGCTCATGAACAAATTGTTCGTGAAGCTGCGTCTCTATAGCTTGAAGATCTAGGAAGGAGGCGATTTACAGTCTCGTATCAATGCCTTCAACAACATTCTCGTTGATTTAACACGACTTGGTGTGAAGGTTGGCAATGAAGATAAAGTCATTATTTTGTTGTGCTATTTACCAAACTCTTATGAACACTTGGTGACCACTCGCACATACAAAAATGAAACAATCACAATGGATTCTATTTCTTCTACTCATTTGCAACACGCATAACGTTGCCAAAGTGTAGAGGAATGTGGAGGAAGCTCAGGTGAAGGTTTGTTTGCGAAGGAAGGTTAAGACTGTAGCAGAGCCGAGGGTAAGGCAGTGGGTTCTAGAAGGAAAAAGATGTTTAAGTTCAAGGACAGAAAAACAACAGAATATTATGGTTGCGAGCAAATTGGTCATTAGAAGAGGGATTGTCAAAACAAGTTAGGTAATAGTAGCTCAACTGATGGCTCCTATAGTGAAGAGGATTTGGTTTGCGTTTCATCTGCAAAGTGCATTAATACATGGATCCTTGATTTTGGATGCTCTTACTATATGACACCGCACAGGGAATGGTTCAACTATTTTAAATTAGGTGATTTTGGTTTTATCTATCCAGGTGATGATAAAACTTGTACCATTACTTAAAAGGGGAAAATTAAAATTGTTTTGGATAATGGTGACGTGCGCACGTTGAGTAAGGTGCGTTATGTTCCAAAATTGAGCAAGAATTTGATTTCTCTATGTACTCTTCAAGGGAATGGTTATTCATTCTAGTCATATGGATATATGGACATCATGAGAGTTAACAAGGGTTCAATGACAGTGATGACAGAAAGGAGGACTGCATGAAACATTTATAAGGTGTTCGGGGGGCACAGTTTAGCATTTGTTGAAAGTGATAATGATGTAACCAAACGGTGGCACGTGTGTTTGTGTCATCTTAGTGAACATAGGATGATATAACTACATAAAAGGAATTTGTTGAAGGGTGTCCGTCGTTACACAATTGGTTTGTGTAAGTATTGTGTTCTTGGAAAATAGTGTAGAGTTCATTTCAAGACCGGGCAACACAAGATCAAGGAAATATTAAAATATGTACATTCTAATGTCTTGGAGCCTTTCAAAAGAGCCCTATGTTGACGGTTCCAGGTACTTTGTGACATTCACTAATTATTTTTTGTATGGTCTAGGTTTATTTTATGAAATATATATATATATATATATATATATATATATATATATATATATATATATATATATATATATATATATATATGAGGTCTTTGCCAAGTTCAAACTGTGGAAGGTAAAGGTTGAGAACCAGACAGGGAGAAAAATAAAGTATTTGCGGTCTAATAATGGAACTGAATATACTGATAAAAAATTCATACATTTTTGTGAGGAGAATGGAATCCTGAGACACTTTTGTGTGAGGAAGACACCACGTCAAAATGGTGTTATAGAATGCAAATCTACATGGTATCCAGAGGGATTCTGTGATACTAGATATGGAAAACTTGTTTGCAAATTAAAGAGGTCTTTGTATGACTTGAAGCCGTCTCTAAGGCTCGGTGGGGGAGTGTAGGTGAATTCTAGTGTGGATCAAGGCTAGTGATGTGGATGACTCACACTTATGGGGGAGATTGTTGAGTTTCAAGTGTGAAAGTTGTGCTAGAAGTCCTACATCGACTAGAAATGGAGCAAATGTTGTGTTTATAAGAGTGGTGATCCGTACCCCCATTGCCTTAAGGTTTTTGGTGAATATGTGGTGTCAAGGTCTCTTTTAACCATGAATGTTTGTCCCATTGACACATTTGAACCTTACTATCAGAACCAGAACTCCTCAACAATTACTCTTACGAGTTTTCATTTGCGACCAACTTCTTATGCTCATTGCTTATCTTAGCAACTTTATTTTTGTGGTTTCAAATTTTTGCAAATTTCCACATTATGACCACTGTTTTTATAATGACTACAGAATGAATGGAGTGTCTTTATCAAATATGGCTTGAAAAGTCAATATCAACCAAAATAAAAGCGAAGTAGTTCATGATACAGTTACTAGTAGCTTCATCAAGAGAAAGATATGAGTTTCTATACCCAGTGGCGGAGCTAGGGGTGGCAGGGGAAGGCCAGGGCCACCCCATTACTTTTTAAAAAACAATTTATAGACAAAGGTGTTGAATGCAATATAGGGCAAGCAACAAAAAAAAGATTTGGAAATATTGATCTGGGAATTATCGTCCTCAGAGATGGAGAGATGTCATTCAACAGTTTCTACGGTTTTGAACTTTGGATTGAATGAGCAAAAAGTAAACAAAGATATAGACAGGAAAAGAATAAACACATTCTTAGAAGAGAAATAACTTATCAGGAATGTAAATATATTCACTCTTCACAAACGTACACTTACCGACCCATTATACCCAACCTACGATACTCATCCATGTTATCACGTACCTCTCACATAAGCGTCCATCTCTGGAGCACAAACGAGATTAACTCACAACCAAGGTTATCTCTAACACGAAGTCGCGAGAACATCTGTATTCTCGCGTCGGCGATCTCTCGCGCGCCGCTCAAACACGAATGCATTAAGTACAGATACCCACAGTGAATGCTAGCTCTAAATCTATCTCTAGAGTTCAGAACCAACAGATTATCATCCTAGATAAGGATTCAAGAAGTTTATCTCTAAAGCAACCAAAATCCCCAACATAGAGCAAAAATCCAGAACAACATCAGCACAGATTTGTAAAGCAAGTTAAACATAACATTATAATCGGTAAATATACATAAGATTCGAGTGACTATACAAATAAACCCAACACAAAAGAAATACACAAATAATAGAAGAGATAAACCAAACATCTCGCGGGTTGTCAGCTCCTGTTGATGAGAAATCCACCTCCGATCTTCCAAGTGCATGACTCTGTGTTGTTTTCTAAGCTAATCTTGATCTAATAATGAAAATGATGGAGTTGGGACTAAAACTCTCCCAAAACCATAACCTAGAATGTGTCAAATGAAAGAATATAAAAGCAAAATCTGCTATGGTCGCTAAGCGGACTAATTGGTTTCGCTGAGCGGACCACCTTTATTCACAAAATATCTTCAGCTGTACACGTAAGCTCGCTGAGCGGGCTGACCTCCGCTAAGCGGACCCAAAAATACGGTTCTCCTCTGGAAAGCGCGCTGGACGGCCGCTTAGCGGACTGGCCTGCATAGTTTTGCTTATTAGCTCCAAAATTGCGCAATCGAAGCTGTGCCTTCTACACTTTATTCCTCGAGGCTCCGATAAGCATAAATACCTTTAAAAACAAAGGAAAAACTATTAAACGGTACATAAAATGAATCAAAACTCAATTATGCTAATATTTACATAAAAGTCGGGATTTTATTACAAAACTATACGAATAGAATTGATAAGTGCCACAATTATATACTCAAAATATCGACATTTTGGCACTTATCAAAAGGTTACTTTAAAAGAAAAAGCTACTGGTATTTATTATGTACTATTATGAATGATTTAAGAAACACTAAGGCTTTGTTTGGATTGATGGAATCGGATGGAGCGGAGCGGAATGGAATGAAATAAAATGATATTCCGTTGTTTGGATAATTTAAAAACGGATGGAGCGGAGCGGAAAGGAGTGGTATGGATTCCATTCCATCACATACCACCATATTCCTTCCCCTTCGATTTGGGCAGAATGAATAATTTGTCTTATTCCGTTCTAAAATTTCCAAACAATGGAATGGTACATTCGTTCTGCTCCGTTCCACTCCGCTCCATTCCATTCCGCTCCGTTCATTTCGTGATATCCAAACATACCCAAACTGAATAAATGAATTTAAGAAACACTAGTTTTATGTAGTAATGATATTGGAGTCTAATGTCGTGGTCCCTCATATCATGCTCGCTTTCTAGTTCATTCATTTAGTCTACAAGTTATTCAGTCTACAACCTAGAAAAACCTCTCTCTGCATAAAAAAAACTATCTCTTCAATTATTCAACTAAATTAAGTATTATTTTTTAACTAATATTTTTAATTATATTTTTTATAATTTATAAAACATAAGTTGAATATTATTATTTTTCTTTTTAAAAATAAATTTATAAAATTATTTTAATTGTCAACAAATTTAATATTATATACAATGAGAAAAAGAGATATGCACTTACAGTGTAAAATATTTTTACACTGTAAACCAATCACAACCATGTATCCAATTAAAACATAATTTTAATTTAAAAAAACTAATATGACATGGCAAGGATAAGAATTTTGATTGCATTTATGTGTAAAATTAATTTACACTGTCAGTGCACTACCTTTAAACTCTATATGCAATATTTTAAATTTTTGTAATATATTCAAATAATATTATGTTTAGTGAAAAATTTATAATATATAAAAAATTGATAAAAATGAAAAATTAATAAAATCTATTTTAACAAGCGGATTTCATTAGTAGATTCTACAAATTTATTAATTGTATCAATCTTTTTTACAAAAGATATATTCGAGTATTTTTAAAATAATAATAATAAAAAATACAAGTAGTTAATTTGGTTCATAATTTAGAGGCTTTTCTATTCTTAAAGGCTTTGATGTTTCTATTACTCCTAGCAAGACTTTACGTACTATTGATGTTTTTTGGAGTCCTCCCCCAAAAAGATGGATTAAGGTAAATGTGGATGGTCTTGCTAGAGGCTCAACGTCATTAATTATGTGTGGTGGCATCTTCCGTAATGAGGATGCTATTCATATGGGAAGTTTCTGCCATTTCATGGGGGAAGGTGATGCAGCCCTGGCCGAGTTACTTGCAGCGATTGTTGCCATGGAAAAAGCAAAACAATTGGGTTTTAAGAAGCTTTGGTTGGAATCCGATTGCATATTTGTAGTTAAATCATTTTCTGATTTAAACATGATCCCTTGGAAGATTAGATCTCGTTGGCTTTGATGTATTACGTATACTCGCACGATTGACTTTATGATCTCTCATGTGTATAGAGAAGCCAATTTTTGTGCTGACTTCCTCGCTAATTTAGGATTGTCCATTGGTAGATTCTCTTGGTTTTCATCTGTGCATTCTGTTATAGTTAAAGATTACCTCTTAGACAAGGAAGGTACCTCTAGGCTTCGCCTTTGCTATTAAGGGGTCTTGGCTTGGTCCCCCTTGTGTAACATGTTTTCCTCTTTTATTTTAATGATATTTTGAGTTTTTTAAAAAAAAAAGAGAGGCAAACGGCCTTAGCCAAATTTGATTCTAATTTTTTAGTTTCAAGACTTTATTTTGGTGACAATGTAAATTTTTAATTTTAAAATTTTATTTTAAGATTGAAATTGTACATCTTCTATTTAAAAAAACTATTTTGATTAATTTTATTATAGTAGACAAAAAAAATTGATATGTATATATATATATATATATATATATATATATATATATATATATATATATATATATATATATATATATATATATATATATATATATATATATATATATATATATATATATATATATATATATATATATATATATATATATATGTCTTGTTAATATTTTCTTATAATTTAAATATTTTATCGGCCACCCTAATTTTTTTATCCTGGCTCCGCCACTGTCTATACCTTGTGTAGAAAGATGTTAATATAGCGAAGTAGTTCATGATATAGCTACTAGTAACATTGGATGCTTAATACTCCAATGTTATAGGGGAAGGTTATGTACTCTTATTAAATAATGAACATTAATATTTTATCGGTCACCCTAACTTTTTTATCCTGGCTCCGCCACTGTCTATACCTTGTGTAGAAAGATGTTAATATAGCGAAGTAGTTCATGATACAGCTACTAGTAACATTGGATGCTTAATACTCCAATGTTATAGGGGAAGGTTATGTACTCTTATTAAATAATGAACATTAATGTCATCGGGTTTTGAACTCTTTAATCCACAAGAATAATGTTAATATTTTTGACTTTGGGTTCTTATAGTTCACAAATGTTGTATTTGCTAGTGCTTGATACTTTAACTCTAATGAGGATCTTGAGATTGTTAATTGTTTCTTACTTCTCCATGATATCAATGACTTGTCGAGGAAGAATAATTGTCGTATAGATATTTGTGTATCAAGACATCCTGCACACTCGGCATTAGAATATCCATTCAGTTGGATATTTGAGTCTCTAAGGAGGACTAGGATGAACACACATGATCATTGGCTCCATAGTTCAAAATCCGTGAATATTTTTTGACTAACTGGTTTAGAGATGCTATTACATAATATACTTGATGTAGATTCTACAAGTGAATGACTTGCTGAAATTTGATTTGTGGGTAAAGCGTGAACTGAATTGGCCAAATTTTCTTGTTAGAGCAAGTTCACAAGTTAATCATATTGAGCTTGATAAATGGGAGCATTGTTACTTGTAGACGAAGTCATCAATGTTTCATCAACTGGTTAGGATGTTTCATTTTCATCCATCTAACCTACACTCATAGCAGAATTGTGTTTATTGGAATTAGGGTGTCCATGTTTTTTATAGCAGAAATCTATGATATGACCACTTTTGTGGCTAAAGGTGCAAACCCTGTTTGAATTCTTAGAATTGTGGAATTTGCTTTGTTCTTGAAATCGGGTCTTTGTGCGTCATTAATCAAAATAAAATAATCTTCAATTTGCATCAAATTCTTATGATCTTCTTCTTCTTGAATCACTAGTGAATATATCCGGTTAATAGATGGTAAAAGATCCACGAGTAGAACATGAGTTTTTACGACAGAAAAAATGTCATTCATTAACAGGTAGAGGTTGATGGGAATTGAGTTCTTCCCTTAAGCTTTTCAATTCAAGTAAATATTACACGACTAGTCTTGAATTTTGCTTGAGGTTGTTCTGGAAGAACGAAGAATAACAGTTCTAACTCAATCAACTTTTGAGAATCTTCATAAAGATCATTCCATATATCCAAAGAATTTCATGAAAATTGATGGTTGAAGTAATTTGATATGAGACAGAGTTGATGATCCATGAGTGAATGAGATGGTTACACCGTTTCTGTTGAACATGATTCACATCATCAGGTGCAAGAGTTTCAATGGATCCATCGATAAACTTCAACTTGTTCTTGATTCCCAAAACTTGTTTCATAGTTTTCTCCAAGCTAAATAATTTGAACCATCTAACTTTAGATTAACATCGATTGTATTCAAACCTTCACTAGGATGAACATAATAAGTTGATTTGGTAATTTGATGACTTTGAGGTGCTTCACGCAGAGGCATGTTGCATCAATGAAGGTGATGATACATAAACAATAAACACTAATAAGAAACAATGAAGAACATATGCACTAATAAGAAACAAAGAAGAACAACTGCAAGCATATCAAGAACAAAGGATGAATGAAGAAGAAAAAAAAACAACAAAGGATGAAAGAAGAAAAAAAAAACAACAAAGGATGAATGAAGAAAATTGAAAGAGAAGAAGATGAAATTTCCTGGTTTTGCTGTGATATCATATTAAAAAATCATAAATAGATTATTCATATTAGATTTTCTCATTAATTGGATCATCAATAATTATCTATTACATACAAAATGGTGTTTCTTGTACCATAAGCAACTATAAGATGCTACACAAGATTGTTATTTTAATAACAAATAACAAATTTACCCAAATTCTTAACTGAATTACAACTTAAAAATAATTAACTACAGCGTAATTAACTTTGCCTTCATGTTTCAATATGAAAAAAACCACATGTGTACTGATGTAGTTGTAGAAATAGTATTTATAAACTTGCTAATAAAATGAAGACTGAATTTGTTATTGTTTAAAAATGTCAAATTCAGAGAATAAATACTAGTATATAATAAAAGTTCATGTAAGCACAACAAATATTGTTTTTATTGACGAATCCTTTATGATTTATAAGTTTTTAAATAGTGTGGAGCAATATATAACTTGAATCATTCTCTAGTAGTAACTTAAAAGTACATTCCAAACATCTTAAAACCTATCTAAATTATGATACTTCTGAATGAATGGTAGAATTTCACTACAAGAATTAAAAATTATTTGACATATTTTATCAGTTGAAAATCAAAATTCATGATATTGAAATATAATATTGGCATTTATTCTGTCCAAATATGTCTGAATATTGACATTGGACTAAGTGACGGGGTATAGCTTTATCAAAGAATTAAAACTGAAACTGCATGTCAGAGGTGTAACCAAGTTCTTCAAGGTGAGCAGCCATAGCCTTGTTCATGGGAGGTGGTCCACACCTTAATATCTGTAAAAGAAATATTTGATTTAGTCGACATTTTCTCATTTAAATGTGTAAGATAAGTGATCTCAACACAGTAAGTGATCTCAACCGTTGATCAAGATCAAATAGTTGAAACAATAAGCTCTCGATTAGTAAAAACAAGATTTGAACCGTTTAATCTCAACACGACGGCTTAGATGAACTAACTATGGTGACTGTAGAAAATTTTAGCTGCTGGAAATCGAGGTTTGAGAGTGGAAGATTAACATGGAATGCAAAAATGACCTTAATATTGGATGCTGGTGCAGGGAAGCGTTTTTGGATCATTTCCTTGGTTACGAATCCGACTCCAGCATTCCATATCTCTGGTGGCTGCAGAGTATAGTGTTTAAAATCAACATGAGAATACGATGAATTTCATATAAGTCGATAAAATAATTCCAACTAAAAATTAGGATAGCTACTTTGAGACACATAAGAAAAATGAATATTATTATTAAATTGACTGAGTTGCTGTAAAGAACAAGAGTTTGATTACCTGATTTAGAACATAATAAACTTTAATTCGATATGGAAACTTAACTGCCAAAAGATCCAACTCTTGCTGCAAAAGGAACCATGCAGGATGTATAAAGACAATAACATAAAATGACCGGGGATGAATTAAGTTTATGATTTTTCCATAAAACTAGAATAAAATACGACGCACACCACAATCGTTTAGAATATCCACCTTTAGAAGAATGTCCTCACGTGTGACATTGGCATATATCAAATTTATGTAGGTTTTATCCTGTGGATTTTCTAGTATAGCTCTTATAACCTGAACACAAAATAATATATGTATTATTAAGGATTCGAAGTTTCAAATTGCAAATAATGAAAGATCAATGGAGGGCACATAAGCTTAATAATCCTTTTCATATTCAACACCTGAAACATTGGAGTGATACCGGTGCCACCAGCAATCATTCCAAAAACTTTTACTTGGTTGGGTTGGTACTTAAAGCGTCCCTGAAGACATTGAAGTGTATTACAAATTAGTTTGCATTACATATTTTTAGAATATAAAGAGTTTTCTATGCCAAATCTCACTTTGACCAAACTAAATCTCACTTTCTAATCGGGTAACGATCAAACTACACTAAAAGCCACTCGAATAACATAAGAATATGATCTAGGTAGGGAATGAATTATTCGAACCTTTGGTCCTTTCACGTCTAAGTAATCACCTTCACGCATCTCACTGAAGTGATGAGACATTCTTCCTTGTGGATACATCTAATTATTAACAAAACAATAGAGGTAGAAAAAACGGAAAATTTATTAACAATTATAAAATAGAATACTATAAAACCCAAGTTAGTGATATCTGATATTATATACAACCTTTACGACCAATTCAAAGTATCCAATATCAGTATCCAATGTTGTTGGAGTATATGGTTTGATTACTTCTTCGCCAAGACTGTCTTTCCCTCTACAAGAAAACAAATATTTTCAGAATGAAAGCATTATAACTGCCCAAAAAGTTATCATGCTAAAGTGAAATTAAGTAATGGCATTATGAAATGAATTGGAAAAGAGAAAAAAAAAGAAGAAAAGCAAAATGCAAACCTGCAGCTGATATGTTGTCCAATGGGGAGTCCCAACACGGAGCTTGAATCGGGAAGTTCAAATCTGAACTTGGCAACATTATGACTGAGTTGAGTGCGCTTGACAAGTTTAAATTCCTGGAAATTCTCAGGATCCAAGCACCCTACCAATAAATATAGAAACTTTAGTGATTATGTTCAATTTATACATTTTTCAAAGGCAGTGACTTGATATACATATTAATCTCACAGACATTTTTCATAAATAAATTAGAACGAATAAGTAATCCATTTGAATATAAAAACGAAAAAGAAAAAAAAAAAAAACTAGAAGAGAAAAACGGAACCTTTAGGTTTCTTGGTGAGATAGTAATAGTAAGCGGTACCACCAACAATGGCAACAAGAGCTACTGCCATGCTTATCACCTCGATCCTCTGAGTCCGAAGAAAATCCATTATTTTGAGATCTGAGATTTTGCAACGAAGAATGGTTCTTTGTTTGCAGAGAGTGGATATGTATGTATGTATTTTGGGTTAAAATTGGTGGCATTTTCATTGAATCAATGTTTGCTCTGTTTGTAAGGGAGCATTATGCACACGTCACTCTAAAATTCTACACTTTTACTTTTCATTTATTTTAATTTATTTATTTATTCCTCACCAAGTTTTTGGGTTGTTTTATGTACCAATAGAATCTCTCACTAAACTTGTCAAACAAAATTTGTCTCAATTGGTATTATATTAATGAAAAAAAATATCCCTTTCTTCCTTATATTCATCATTGAATTCAGATTGCTCTTTAGTTTAGTTTTTGTCAATTTGGTCTTTTAACTTTTGAAATATTGTCATGTTTGTCCTTTCGTTAGTGGACGTTATTCAAAGCCGAAAAACAGTTTTCAAGTAGAAAACTGGCATGTTATTTGATGACGTGGATGTAAGACTCAATATAGCTACTAAAATGTTTTGTATTGTACAATACGAATGAACCCTAAGCTGAAGATACACGAAGGCGATTTAGAAGAAACGATTGAACTTGCATTTGAAGGTGCACAGTCTGGCTAAGGATTGAAGACGAAGTTTCGAATATAGGTCAGTATTATTTGCATGTTTTCGTAATTGAATTAGGGCGAAATTTAGGGATTTATGTACATTTAGGTTTTTTTTTATAGATTTTGGACATTTACTGTTTTAGGGCTTTGTGTGTTTGTTTTGAAAATGTGTTAGGTCAAATTTTAGTGACGAAATCTATTTGAATAAGGATAATGGATGAATGTCTCTTTCTTTAAAAGTTACAAGACATTCATTTAACCATTAATCACTCTTTTTGTTCATAACCGACCCTTCACAAACTTCATAGTTAAAAAACATGTTTCATACTTGCAATTACAACTTTCAAGACTATAGCCAATTTAATAAGCGTATAAACCATATCAAATATTTTGCACTTATTTGTTTCCACAAGTTTTGCATAAAGATATGAAAATCCTTTTAACTTAGCAAATTTTAGGTCACATCAAACATTTCTAACATAATTCCCAAGTTAATGTCGCACCACCACTTTCGACGTATCTAAAAAATCATTTGGATAAAATTCAACTACCCTCAATAATTTTTACACATCAAAAGCTGCAAATTATGACGAGAGACTCAAACATGAAACACATTGTAAAAGTTCTCTATTCTCTTCATCGAAGCTAGCATTGAGCTCATGCAACTGCAAATCTAAAACACTAAACAAGCAATCATGCTTATAATGATGCAAATTAGAAATATTATAATTTGTAACGTTTCTTCTAGGTTTCTTCCATTGCATATACAATGCATCAATATCATGCTTATTATACATTTCTGTAACCTTAGATATAAGTTCTTCCCATCCATCATTCCTTATTTCTTGTAATTCATGTTTGGTACATTGATAAGTGGCAAAAAATATTCAAAAGATCATATGAAAATAAAACCAAAGGATTGAAACACATCCAGCAAAATCACAATTTTACCATACTTTTCAAATGATGTGTCATTCTCGACTTCTTCAAGTGCCCTAATAATGACATCATACAATGTCATCGAACTAGTGAGAATCCTAAAGTGGAAACCCAAATGAGTTTCACCTGTTATAGCAACAAATGATTCTTGGTTTAATCCACTATCAGTCTCCAAACTGAGTTACTTGTTTGTCTCGAAACAATTCATGTTTCTTGTTAGAAGATCGTTTGAAATTAATAAGCATATTAACCTTATCAAAATCAACTAGCATTTTTACGAGTCTTAGAAAATGCAACAATTTTTCAATAGGCAACCAAATTTATGGCCTGTCTAAAAACACTGTTTTTGTTAATTGTAGCTGCTAAACCCGACACAACTTTCTTGAATTAAGTATTGTAATTAACATATTTTTATAGCATATATATATATATATATATATATATATATATATATATATATATATATATATATATATATATATATATATATATATATATATATGATAAAAATAATTGGTGTGGCTATAGCCACACTCAGCCACAAAGTGGGTCTGCCCTTGTACTTAGTAAATGAATTTTGAGAATTAATACACTTAAATAGGTAGTAAACATATCAGACTTACTTAATTACTTTAGACTTAAAACATTAGAGTTGTAGTGATAAACAAGACGAGTTTTAATAAAAAATGTAGAGATATTAGATAATGCTTAGACATAAGGGAATCTTAACAAACCATTGCATGTTCTCACATTGTAGATAAACACTACAAGGTTTCACTATTACAAAATGCGAATAAAACAACGCCCAAGTCATCATGATTCTTCCAAACACCGTAGTGTCATCTCTAAACTCATGCGTTATCATTTTTTTAATTAAAAATTGTAAGAATATAATAACGGTTGATGACCTCATCGTGGTGATACAATCAAGCTTTCATGAGTTCGAACCTAACGCTCTCAAATATTTTATTCCTTTAACGTAAAGGTGCGCCTTTTCTTTTTTTCCTTAAGCTTTCACTACTGTTGTTTCTTGCAACTGTTGTGAAATACTTTTCACTTAATAAAAACATTACAGACAATTTATTTTGTTCATAACACAAAAGGATGCCCTAGAAGCGAGACAATGGCGATAGCAATATCCTCTTCGACTTATGGTACGCTACCATTATGTGATTGTTGTTTATTTCTTCTTCTCTTTCATTGCGGTAATGGTACTACTTTCAGAAATTTCTTCGCTAGAGTTTTTTTTTTTTACATAATAACATAATGATGACACTGTGATGTGTATTGGGTTATTCTTATTCAAATTTTGTGACAATAATTTTTTGTAGTTAGATTTTGGTGTTGTTAAAGGAAGTAAATGGTACGTAACAGACACAAAGAGACAAGACATGCCAATAGAATAAGGTATTGGGAATGTTTATGTTCTTATGAATCTATATTGTTTATGTTTTAGAATTTGTGTACGAGCATTTCTTTATATTTGTTTTATTGTAACTGTGTTTTGGTTTTATTCAGATTTAGTAGCATAGGATGAAAGCTGATAGATTAGTGTGTATGAGAAAGGATTTCTTGAATTCCTTGAAACCATAGATTAATCATATAAGAAACCTTAATCGTATAAGAAAGCCCTAGATTAGATGTAACCTTAAGCTGACAAATAAGAAACCATAGAATAAAATTTTCATTAAATAAACTTACAAAAAGGTATTTTTTTTATTAATCATATCTAAATCCTTTGGCTAAGAGAAAGTTTGACCAAGTATAATCAACTTCATCGTCATCATAATTGATGATGACTGGCCTTTTCACTCTACTTCTTCTTGATCTCCTATTTCTGAGAGCTCTCCTATGTCTCTCAGGTTTGGTAGCATGGCCTCTTTCAACAACTTAGAACTTTACAACCACAACAACTTATGTTCTCTCAGCATTGGATGAAGTACTCATTTTGTGTTTTGGTTCTTCCTCTTCTCTTATTTCTTTGGATGAAGTTTCAGCATAATTACTCATTTTGATTCTTCCTCTTCTTTTATTTCTTTGGATGAAATTATTTTTGTGTTTTGATTCTATTTGTTTCCACAAGTTTTGCATAAAGATCTGAAAATCCTTTTAACTTGGCAAATTTTAGGTCACATCAAACATTTCTAACATAATTCTCAAGTTGATGTTGCACCACCACTTTCGACATATCTAAAAAATCATTTGGAAAAATTCAACTACCCTCAATAACTTTTACACATCAAAAGTTGCAAATTATGACGAAAGACTCAAACATTAAACACATTGTAAAAGTTCTCTATTCTCTTCATCAAACCTAGCATTGAGCTCATGCAACTGCAAATCTAAATCCTAAACAAGCAATCATGCTTATAATGATGCAAATTAGAAACATTATAATTTGTAATGTTTCTTCTAGGTTTCTTCCATTGCATATACAATGCATCAATATCATGCTTATTATAAATTTTTATAATCTTAGATATAAGTTCTTCCCATCCATCGTTCCTTATTTCTTGTAATTCATATTTGGTAGCATTAATAAGTGGCAAAATATTCAAAAGATCAAATGAAAATAAAACCAAAGGATTGAAACACATCCAACAAAATTACAATTTCACCATACTTTTCAAATGATGTGTCATTCTCGACTTCTTCAAGTGCCTCAATAATGACATCATACAATGTCATCGAACTAGTGAGAATCCTAAAGTGGAAACCCAAATGAGTTTCACCTGTTATAGCAATAGATGATTCTTGGTTTAATCCACTACCATTCTCCAAACTGAGTTACTTATTTGTCTCGAAACAATTCATGTTTCTTGTTAGAAGACCACTTGAAATTAATAAGCATATTAACCTTATAAAAAATCAACTAGCATCTTTATGAGTCTTAGAACATGCAACAATTTTCTTATAAGCAACCAAATTTATGGCCTGTTTAAAAACACTGTTTTTGTTAATTAAAGCTTCTAAAGCCGACACAATTTTCTTAAATTAATTATTATAAGGGAATACCTATTTTCACCCCTGCCATATGGGGTTTGTTTGAAAAGTCCCCCTGCCAAAAAAGAAAGTTGCAAGAATTCCCCTAACATTTGAAGATTCTCTCATTTTAAACCTTGTAAAAATTTTGTTTTTAAAATCAACCTTGCCATTTGAAGATTCACTCATTTTAAACCCTATAATCTTGTAGATTATGTCATTTTAAACCCTCTGAAATATGACGGGCAAGGTTAGTTTTACTAAAAAAAAATTTACAGGGTTCAAAATGATAGAGTCCTTCAAGTGGCAAGGTTGGTTTTAAAAATAAAAATTTTACAAGGTTTTAAACAAGAGAATCTTCAATTGTTAGGGGAATTCTTGCAACTTTTTTTTTGGCAGGGAAATTTTTCAAACCAACCCCTTATGGAAGGGGTGAAAATAGGTATTAACCCTTATTATAATTAACATATTTTTATAGCTAATATTTATGATAAAAATAATTGGTGTGGCTATAGCCACACTCAGCCACAAAGTGAGTTTGCCCTTGTACTTAGTAAATGAATTTTAAGAATTAATACACTTTTGGTAGTAAACATATCAGACTTACTTAATTACTTTAGACTTAAAACATTAGAGTTGTAGTGATAAACAAGACGAGTTTAAATAAAAATGTAATGATGTTAGATAATGCTTAGACATAAGGGAATCTTAACAAACCATTGCATGTTCTCACATTGTAAATAAAGACTACAAAATTTCACTACTACAAAATACAAATAAAACAACGCTCAAGTCATCACGATTCTTACAAACACTGTAGTGACATCTCTAAACTCAGGCACTATCATTTTTTTAATTAAAAATTGTTAGAGTATGATAACGGTTGATGACCTCATCGTGGTGATCGATCAAGCTGAAATTCTGGACTCAGACACGCGATGTCTTACAGGATGTCACGACATCACTATCTGAATGTTTTTAAACAAATGAACAAAGTGTAAACAGAAAACAACACAGGAAAATTGTTAACCCAGTTCGGTGCAAACACACCTACATCTGGGGGCTACCAAGCCAGGGAGGAAGTCCACTATAAGTAATATTAATTCAAGGTAATACAACTCAATATTACGCCTTTCACTTAATATCTACCCAATGCAACTTCAATCTAAACCGCTAGACCAGAGCTCCTACTCACTCCCCCTCAATCACAGCAGTGATGAAGAACTAACAGATGAAAAACAAAAGAAGACACTCTTCAAAACACAACTTGATCTTGCTTAAAAGCTTTGATCAAGTACAATGGTACTCTTGCTTAAAAGCTTTGAGTACCTTTTACAACTCAAAACAAAACACCTAGACCAAGACAATCATCATCATGATTGTTTGGCTTACAAGAAAACTACAACCCAAACGAAAAAAAAACACAACCAACTCCTTGACGGCAAAACCCTTAAAAAAAAATACAGCAGCTTCTTCAAATGTTATAAATAACCTTGCAGCAGCTGGGCCTTGGATCCAATATTAGTTTTAAACCTAATTTAAAACTATTTCCATAAATCAAAGATCCTATGAAAAAAAACATCGCATAACGTTGTTCTGAAGCGAATCAATATCCAAAGTTTCCAAAAGAGGCGCGCAAAGTCTTAACAGATCAAACAACCATGCTGAGAACATAATAAAACACAGCAGCTTCGGATGTCATGACATCGGTCTTGACATCAGGTAAAAGCCTGCACAAGAAAAAACTTCAAAACAATGCATGTCATGACACCAGGTTTGACATGATAAAGACATTATTTGTTTTACCAAAAAATACAGCCAATCAATAACATCTACAAACTCCCCCTTTGGCGAATTTTTGGCTAAAACAATAATAGATGATACCATCAGAGATTAGAGAACGCACAGCATTTAATCATAGTACATCCAAGGAACCAAAAGTAACACAGAGAAACAATTACAGCAAACAACCAGCAACAACATCATCTATCACTTTCACTTCTCCCCCTTTCTAGCCACAAATGGAGCCAAACAACAGATAAAGATTTTCACTTCAGAACCAGCAGTATCTTCAGTATCCTCCTTACTCATTTTCACTTCACTGGAACTACTAGTCCGGGCATCAGCATTCTTAACCTCCCCAGCCATCACTACCAACAGCAGAGTATACTTGACATTCAAGTGAGCGATAGTGCTGGTCGCACACCCAAATAATTGCTATAATCCTTCACAAAGACAAATGCCCAGTTTGCTTCTTAGATTTTCAAATTGATTTGCATCCAAAGCTTTTGTGAAAATATCAGCTAGTTGAAGGTTTGTAGCAACATGTTCCAAGACAATTGTTTTATCTTCAACAAGATCTCTAATGTAATGATGTCTAATATCAATGTGCTTGGTCCTGCTATGCTGAATGGGATTCTTTGAAATGTTGATGGCACTTAAATTGTCACAATATAATGTCATGACATCTTGTGTGACATTGTATTCTGTTAACATTTGTTTCATCCAAACAAGCTGAGAGCAACTACTTCCTGCTGCAATGTATTCTGCCTCTGCAGTGGACAGGGACACACAATTTTGTTTCTTGCTGAACCATGAAATAAGATTATTACCCAAGAAGAAACACCCTCCTGAAGTACTTTTTCTGTCATCAGCACTTCCTGCCCAGTCTGCATCACAATATCCAGTGAGAATGGGTTCACACCCATGAGAGTAAAGCATTCCATATTCACAAGTACCATTCACATATTTCAGGATCCTCTTGACTTGATTGATATGGCTGGTTTTGGGTTCTGCTTGATACCTAGCACATACCCCAACAGCAAAGGCAATATCAGGTCTACTGGCTGTAAGATACAACAGACTTCCTATCATGCTTCTGTATAGACTTTGATCAACACTGGTTCCCTTTTCATCTTTAGACAGCTTCAAATGGGTAGGTGCTGGTGTCCTTTTGTGAGAAGCATTTTCCACTCCAAACTTTTTGACAATGTTTCTAGCATACTTGCTCTGAGAGAGAAAGATTGAGTCTTCCATCTGTTTGATTTGCAGCCCAAGAAAATAGGTTAATTCTCCAACTAGACTCATTTCAAATTCAGATTGCATCTGATCAACAAAATGTCTAGTCATCTTGTCTGACATCCCACCAAATACAATATCATCCACATAGATTTGAGCTATCAGAATCTTCCCTCCTTCATCTTTAACAAAAAGAGTTTTATCTATCCCTCCTTTCCTGTATCCATTGCTAGTAAGAAACTCAGTTAGTCTCTCATACCAAGCTCTAGGGGCTTGTTTCAGACCGTAAAGAGCTTTTCTTAATTTGTATACATGATCAGGGTGGTTTGGATCTGCAAAACCTTTAGGTTGTTCGACATAGACTTCCTCATTCAAATATCCATTCAAGAAAGCACTCTTCACATCCATCTGGTATAGTTTGAATTTCAGAATACACGCAATCCCTAACAACAGCCTAATTGACTCAAGTCTGGCAACAGGGGCAAAGGTTTCATCAAAGTCAATTCCTTCAACTTGGGTGTATCCTTGAGCAACTAGCCTTGCTTTGTTTCTGATAACAGTTCCCTGTTCATCTGACTTGTTCTTGTAAACCCATTTAGTTCCAATGACATTAGTACCTTTAGGTCTTGGTACCAGCTCCCATACTTCATTTCTTTCAAACTGACCTAATTCTTCCTGCATGGCATTAATCCAGAACTCATCTGTTAATGCTTCCTTGACATTTTTAGGTTCAATTTTTGACACAAAACAAGAGTTTGAGACAACTTCTCTTGACCTTGTAATAACTCCACTGTTGAGATCTCCTATAATAAGATCTTTAGGATGATCTTTCTGAATTCTTATAGAGGGACTCTTGTTAGGGGGTTCAGTCTCAGCTTCTGTGATAGTGGGACTGCAATCATCTTCTCTTGTAGAACCGTCTGCTGTAAAATCCCAGAATGTTCCGACATCTTCTGTGACATCTGCTTGATTGTGAACATCATCAACCATAACATTTATGGATTCCATTATTATTTTGGTTCTTGAGTTGAATACTCTATAAGCTCTACTGTTTGTAGAGTAGCCCAGAAAGATTCCTTCATCACTCTTGGGATCCATCTTCCTCCTGTGATCTCTATCAGCAAGAATGTAACACTTACTACCAAACACATGGAAGTATTTGACGGTGGGTTTTCTTCCCTTCCAGATCTCATATAGGGTGGTAGAGGTTCCTTTTCTTAAGGTAACTCTATTATGGACATAACAAGCAGTATTCATGGCTTCAGCCCAGAAATAGATAGGAAGATTCTTAGCATGGATCATGGCTCTTGCTGATTCTTGAATAGTTCTATTCTTTCTTTCAACAACCCCATTTTGCTGTGGAGTAATAGGGGAAGAGAATTCATGATGTATTCCTTCAGAGGAGCAGAATTCAGCAAACTTTTGATTCTCAAATTCCTTTCCATGATCACTTCTAATTCTCACAACACCATTTTCTTTTTCTCTTTGAATTCTTTGACATAGGTCCTTGAAAACATCAAACACATCTGACTTTTCTCTGATAAAGTTCACCCAAGTGTACCTGGAGTAGTCATCCACAACCACATAAGCATATTTCTTTCCTCCAAGACTTTCTATTTGCATTGGTCCCATCAAGTCCATATGTAGAAGTTCAAGAACTCTGGAAGTAGTCAAATGTTTAACCTTTGGATGTGACATCCTGGTTTGTTTTCCTACCTGACATTCACCACATATTTTTCCTTCATCAATTTGTAGCTTAGGAATTCCTCTTACAGCTTCCAGAGAAATAATTCTTTTCATACCTCTTAGATGAAGGTGACCAAGTTTTTGGTGCCACAGCTTTGCTTCTTCTTCTTTAGAACAAACAGTAGAGTAGCTGGATTCATGAGACACCCACAAGTAGCAGTTATCTTTGGATCTGACACCCCTCATTACTACTTCCTTTTCTTTATTAGTAACCACACACTCAGCTTTAGTAAAGTTGACTTGGTATCCTTGGTCACATAGTTGACTGATGCTTATGAGGTTAGCTGTCAGGCCCTTGACCAACAAAACACCTTCTAAATTTGGCACTCCTGAACAGTCTAATTTTCCAACTCCTTTGATTTCTCCTTTAGCTCCATCACCAAAGGTTACATAACTAGTAGAATGACTTTTGATATCAAC
Organism: Vicia villosa; assembly: GCF_029867415.1. Taxonomy (NCBI): domain Eukaryota; kingdom Viridiplantae; phylum Streptophyta; class Magnoliopsida; order Fabales; family Fabaceae; genus Vicia; species Vicia villosa. The sequence goes on from NC_081182.1 coordinate 65,162,092, forward strand.
AAGCAGATTCTTGAGTCCAGTCATGTGTCTGGAACATCCACTATCAAAATACCAGTCTTCTTTGGCTGAAACTCTAAGAGATGTATGGGCTATTAAGGCCATACTTTTAGGTTTCCATTGTTGCTTCTGGATGGGCATGATCTGCTTAGGTTTGTAAGAAGGAACTTGATTTGGATATCCATATAGTCTGAAGCAAAAAGGCTTAATGTGTCCAAATCTTCCACAGTAATGACATCTCCATCTTTGAAACTTTCTCTTCATTTCACCTCTCTCGTGATGTTGAGTCACATGTTTTGACATCGGCTTCAACATCTCAGCTTCAGGTTTAGTTCTGCTACTATCTTGGACATATTTCTTTGCACCAACAAATCCTATACCAGACATATCTCTTGAACTTTTTCCAACCTGCAAGATTTCCTCCAACATATCCGTGCCACTGTTCAACATTTTTACTGATTTTGACATCTGATCAAGTTTGGATTGTAACAGGATAGTTCCACCATTCAGTTCAGATATAGTTTCATTAAGCTCTTTGTTATCAGCCTCCAACTGAGCTATGTATTTCTTCTGCTTTTCACCTTGTTGACACACTTCAGCACATTTGATACACAGCTTTCTGTAGGAAACTGCCGGTTCTTCAAAGGATAGCTCGTCTTTCCTAGAATCTTCATCAGAATTGCAAACTCCAGTAAGGGCTGTGACATGTTTGGCTGATTCTTCTTCAAAATCACTCTCAGAATCTTCATCAGACCAGGAGACTGACAATCCTTTCTTTTGTTTCTTGAGATAAGTAGGGCATTCAGCTCTAATATGACCATACCCTTCACATCCATGACATTGAATCCCTTTGTTGTGGTTGTACTTTTCTTCTGGTTTAACTCCTCTGCCAGAGTCATAAGATCTACTGATGTCAGATGAGATGTTCTTGACATTAGGTCTTGGCTTCTGATCCATTCTTCTTATAATTTTGTTGAATTGTTTGCCAAGCATAGCTATAGATTCAGATAGATTCTCTTCTCTACTTTCCTCTACTTCCTCTTGAGAGTTGGACACAAAGGCTATGCTCTTGTTCTTCTTTTCAGAATTTTCACTGATTCCCATCTCAAAGGTTTGAAGAGATCCAATTAACTCTTCTACCTTCATTTTGCTGATATCCTGTGCCTCTTCTATAGCTGTAACTTTCATATCAAATCTCTTAGGTAGGGATCTAAGGATTTTCCTTACCAACTTTTCATCAGACATTTTTTCTCCCAAAGCTCCTGAGGTATTAGCAATATCGAGTAAATTCATATGAAAATCCTTAATACTTTCATCATCCCTCATCCTTAGATTTTCAAATTTTGTAGTTAGCAGTTGAAGTCTTGACATCTTCACTTTGGAGGTGCCCTCATGAGTAGTCTTTAGGATATCCCAGACATCTTTGGCTAGTTCACACTGGTGCACCAGTCTGAATATATTTTTGTCAATTCCATTGAATAAAGCATTTAGAGCTTTAGAGTTGCCAAGCGCCAATGCCTCTTCATCTTTGTCCCACTCTTCCTCTGGTTTAAGAGTTTTGTTGCCATCTTTATCAGTAATAACAGGATGTTCCCATCCTTTGTTCACAGCTCTCCATGCTTTGCTGTTCACAGATTTCAGAAAAGCCACCATGAGAGGTTTCCAATAATCATAATTAGAGCCATCCAGAATGGGTGGTCTCATTATAAATCCACCACCTTCTTTGTCCATCGAACCAGAAAATACTTTCCCTAGATCTCACCCAGTAAAAACAGGCAGGGTGCCTGCTCTGATGCCAATTGAAATTCTGGACTCAGACACGCGATGTCTTACAGGATGTCACGACATCACTATCTGAATGTTTTTAAACAAATGAACAAAGTGTAAACAGAAAACAACACAGGAAAATTGTTAACCCAGTTCGGTGCAAACACACCTACATCTGGGGGCTACCAAGCCAGGGAGGAAGTCCACTATAAGTAATATTAATTCAAGGTAATACAACTCAATATTACGCCTTTCACTTAATATCTACCCAATGCAACTTCAATCTAAACCGCTAGACCAGAGCTCCTACTCACTCCCCCTCAATCACAGCAGTGATGAAGAACTAACAGATGAAAAACAAAAGAAGACACTCTTCAAAACACAACTTGATCTTGCTTAAAAGCTTTGATCAAGTACAATGGTACTCTTGCTTAAAAGCTTTGAGTACCTTTTACAACTCAAAACAAAACACCTAGACCAAGACAATCATCATCATGATTGTTTGGCTTACAAGAAAACTACAACCCAAACGAAAAAAAAAACACAACCAACTCCTTGACGGCAAAACCCTTAAAAAAAAATACAGCAGCTTCTTCAAATGTTATAAATAACCTTGCAGCAGCTGGGCCTTGGATCCAATATTAGTTTTAAACCTAATTTAAAACTATTTCCATAAATCAAAGATCCTATGAAAAAAAACATCGCATAACGTTGTTCTGAAGCGAATCAATATCCAAAGTTTCCAAAAGAGGCGCGCAAAGTCTTAACAGATCAAACAACCATGCTGAGAACATAATAAAACACAGCAGCTTCGGATGTCATGACATCGGTCTTGACATCAGGTAAAAGCCTGCACAAGAAAAAACTTCAAAACAATGCATGTCATGACACTAGGTTTGACATGATAAAGACATTATTTGTTTTACCAAAAGATACAGCCAATCAATAACATCTACACAAGCTTTCATTAGTTCTAACCTCAACGCCCTCAAATATTTTATTCCTTTAACGTAAATGCGCACCTTTTCTTTTTTTCCTTAAGCTTTCACTACTGTTGTTTCTTGCAACTATTGTAAAATACTTTTCACTTAATAAAAACATAACAGACAATTTATTTTGTTCATAACACAAAAGGATGCCCTGGAAGTGAGACAATGGCGATAGCAATATCCTCTTTGACTTATGGTACGTTACCATTATGTGATTGTTGTTTATTCCTTCTTCTCTTTCGATAGCAATATCCTCTTTTGTTCACAACGCAAGACTTTTTAATCTATCTTGTGACATTGTATATCTCAAATAAGATTTTAATAATTTTAATTTAGAATAACTTCTTTCATCAGATGCAACACTGATAGGAATAGTCAATATTATTCTATAAGCTATGCATGCATTAGGAAAACAATTAAAATTCTTTAAAGAACTCAATATCATATAGCTTGATTTTGATTCAACTATTAAAACTTCCCTAATAACTTTCAATTCTTCAAACAAAATTTCACCATCAAGATCAAGAGATTTGTCGTGTTTTAAACAAGTTTCAAGATGTTTACAACATGCTTTCAAGTCCATTTTAGACAATGATCTAAGCCTTTCAATACTAAACAAGAATCCAAAAATAGTTTCATATGTGCTATACTGCTCAAATCTTCTATCAAGTGAGTCAATTGTTTAATCTATAATATATAATAAATAATGATTATGAAAATACTCTTCAACAGACTCAAGATTTAATTATGTGGGTTGAGATAGATTTTCATCATAATATTTTTTCTACAAATTTGACGTTTTTAAATAAACACACATTCAATCTCCATTTCATTCTCAATCTTTTCAGAACTTGATCACACCTTTTACTAGTTCTATATCCACATCAATGCACATGTCTTTTTTTTAAAATTTATTGCTCCAATTAGACTCTTTAGTTGCTAAAATTATAAATGTATTATTAATTATTTTTATTTTAGAGTAATAATTGATTTTATTGTACTCTATATTTTATTTAAGGAAAATTACATTTACTTAGAAAATTTCTTTACCCACCTCCCTATGGGGGGTCACCCCCAGCGAAATTCCCAAACTACCCCTGCTTCGGAAATGAACTTCCGAAGCGCTTTTTTTTTAAAAAAAATTTCCTTGATTCGGAAGTTCATCTCCGAAAACACCTCATGGGGGGTGCGTTCGGAGATGAACATCCGAAAACACCTCATGGGGGGTGAATTCGGAAGTTCATTTCCGAATTATGCAGAAACTGTGTTTTTTTTAATGTTTTTTCTTAAACGCAACCGCATTTTAATTAAACGTTACCGGCAAATAAAATAAACAATAGATAGACTGAAAACACTAATATGATAAATAAACAAAAAAAAATACTAATATGAAAATATTATATACAAACCGAAATAAATAAAAATAGTGTGCTAAATATACAATCCAAAATCAAAAAATGAATAAACCCCACCACTACTGGGTGTGCCTAACCCGCTCACCCTGGGCCCTCCTCTTCCGCCTGTACCCCGCCGCACGGCCCGCATCAGTGACGATCATCTCCATCACGGCGACTGCCTCTGGTCTGCCCTGATGAATGACACCTCGATGCAACGCGTCCCGCCCAAGCATCTCTATCCGCTGGCAGATCGGAAGGAGATCAATGGCGTGGTCATCCTCCGCCTGCCGGTTCTCCAGGATCTCCTCGTGTGCTGGCCTAGGAGCGCCGGGAACGTCGGGTCTCAAGAGAGGATGGGACACCCGGTAGAACCATGTGACGTACCCCTCCACACTGTGCCAGTCCTGGGTGACCCGCATGCGACGGTACTCCTCCGGTACCACATGATGCTGCCACTCCTCCCATATGGCAGTGAGCTGCACTCTGGTCACTGTGTCGGGAGCAGCCTCGAAGGGTGACCTGGGTATGATCTGCACGAACCCAAAATGCCGCATGCACCGCTCCGGGAGATACCGGATCATGATGCCGGTCCCGCATGCCAACCAGCCTGAATATAGAGCAACCCCGTCGAAGGGGACAACCTGAGCATAGTCGGCGAACGGCCTCCAGGTGACGTCGTCGTGCATCGTGCGGTCCAGGTACAGGCGGTATGGTCCCACCGCATCGTTCCCCCTCTGGAGGTCGTATCTGGCGGCCCTGGGCATGGCGTCAACGTACGCAGGATCGATGTGGAAGCCGTGGATGCGGGAGAAGTAGGAGATGATCCAGCTCTGAAACACAAATACGATAATGTATTAAAAATAAATACGAAACATAAATAAATAAATAAATACGAGAATGTGTTAAAATCAAACGTACCGTAAGCAGAGTGCAGGATCCGACCAGCTGCCTCGTCCTCCAGTTGGAGGCCTCATTCAGCTTCTGGTAGAGATATGCCAGAGTAGCTGCCCCCCAGTTCCACTGGTGAACGGTATCCAGGTCCATGAAATAGCGGAGGTAGGTCACGTCGACGTACCTGGCGCTCTTGTCCACAAAGCATGCAGCGCCTACCACATGCATGTACCAGCATCGGAGAGCGCAGCCGCGGTGATACTCTATGAACAGCTCGTCACCCTCACCCTCAGCCTCGGCAGCCGCGTCCAGGTGGTGCTCAAAATAAGTGCTCAGTGTGGTGAACCGGACATGAGGCCCAGATGTCGTGACGCACTCAAAGTGAGCAACCTCGTGCTCCATGCCCAAGTAGAGCGTCATCCACTCAATGGCCTCCACCCTCTGGATCTTGGAGTGGGTCAACAGCGGCCCCCTAATCGGCAGGTGGAGAAGACACTGCACGTCATGCAAGGTGATCGTCATCTCCCCAACCGGCAAGTGGAAAGAGGACGTCTCCTTGTGCCAGCGCTCCACAAATGCCCCCTGCATGCCGGTGCTGATGGTGGTGTACCCCGTCATGCAGAGCCCGCTGAGCCCTGAACCTCACACATGGTCGTTAAACCACTCAGCTGCTGGTTTAAACAGACCGAAAATCTTGCGGGCGTGGTTCACCATTTTCAGCGGCTCTCTCTCCTGTTACAAAAAAACAAATAAGCGAGAAATAAACGGTAAAATTATAAAAAATGGTGACAAATAAACGGCTAAGTTAAAAAAATACCTCTCCCTCCCAGATCCGCCGAGCGACGTGATCCTGGTAGTGAATCAGCAGGGAAGTGTCAAAAGGCCCTCCCGGAAAGCTATCCACCTCCTACTCCTCCTGCTCCTCCTCCTCCCCGACTGGAGGGTCAACATCTGGTATGACCTCCTCCTCCTCCTCATCCTCATCCTCATCCTCCTCCTCTCGCTGGCAGGAAGAAGATACCCGAGCCAGCCTACTCCTAGAGCCTGAAGCAGATGAACTCTCCACCAAGTCCTGTGGAACGCGGACACGGCGTCCCCGTCCCTGCCCCCATCCCTGGGTCGACGCCAGCTGCGCCGCCGCCCGCTCGCGTCTAGCCGACGCAGTCTGGGACTCTCTCCCCTGTCTGATGCGTGTTGGCTGGTCTGACATGATCCTATAAACAATCGAAATCGATTAATATGCGAGACAAATGAAAAAACAAAAAAAAATTAACTTCTGGTACAGTTCGGAAGTTCATTTCCGAAAACTGGGATGGAGGTGTTTTCGGAAATGAACTTCCGAAACACCCCCACGCAGAGCTTCTCTGCAACCTCCAATGGCAGATCCAAAAACCTAAACCAAATCCATTTTTTTGCCTACTAAACATCCTAATATCAGTACTAAGCTATCTTAATGTCATTTTTTCAGATTCTAAACACCCTAATATAGTTTAATCAAATAGATCTAAAACTTGAAAAAACAATGATAAACTTACCAATTAGTGTTTAATGATGAGTTTGGTTGAGTTTGGAAGAAGAGTTTGGCTACTTCACACTTGCTTCTGCAGAAATTTCGCCTATAGAAGTGTTTGATGATGATTAGGATAAATGATTTGGGGGAGGGGGAGAGTTCTGCTTAATCTGCAGAACGCGTTTTATTGCGGAAGTTCATTTCCGAAATTGTAGTTTCGGAAATGAACTTCCGAAATAAGACATTTTTTTCAAAAAAAAGGCGCTTTTGGAGATGAACTTCCGAAAACACCTTTTTCATGCATTTCGGAAGTTCATTTCCGAAGTCAGGGGTATAATGGGGTTTTCACCAGAGGTGGACTAGAAGATAGGGAGGTGGCCAAAGAATTTCTCTTTACTTATTAATTTTGACTTTGTAGTTTGTAGTGCCCCTATAATTTTGTTGGTTTGTATTTTTCAACAACAACAAAATTCTAACAAGTACTTTCATAATAGAAAATTCTCTTTTAATATATATATATATATATATATATATATATATATATATATATATATATATATATATATATATATATATATATATATATATATATGATGCCCCTAAAATTATGATGCCATGGGCTACCGCCCTGCGAGCCCGTGCTCAGGACCACCCCTGATGCCAGGACCTGCGTGATTATATATCTTTTTCAACCACTGTTAAATGTATTTTTCTTAGTAGTATTTATCTCTAATTATAGATTACATGACACAGTACAACATAACAATCACTAGATAAATCATTGATGAATCCTTGTCCAATAAAATTTCTCAATACATGAACCGCACATTTATTTTTGCTTCTATGGCATAACTAAAATATTCTAAAGGTAAAAAGGCACTACCTCCCAACACTAATGCAAGATAATACCAAAATAAGAATAGTCTACATGACATTTATTGAAAAATAAGAAAATGGAAATTATGCATTCTATTATGATAAAGAACCTCATCTACCGACTAATGGAAATTATTGTAGGATGCTCCTGCTTGGTCATTGTAATGAAGAACTGATTATAATAGGACTCAAATATCATTGTGATGAAGAACCTCCTTGATTAACTTTTGAAAATTATTGTATGATGATCCTCCCAAATTTGTAGCAGTTGTAGCTTTCTTCTTCCACTCTAAGCTCTTTTGTCTCATCTCTTTTCCTTCTTCTCCTTCCATCATTTCCAATACAAGTTTTGTTATTTCCACCCTTTTAACATCATGGTTAATTTCCATTCCTATTTTCCAATTGTTGCATAAATACCTACAATTTGTTTGTTGTTCTGCAAAGAAAGGCCAACAAATAGTAGGCACACCATAAGAAATAGTTTCAAGTGTTGAATTCCAACCACAATGAGTTAGGAATCCCCCAACTGATGGATGAGCAAGAACTTGGTCTTGAAAGCACCAACTAGTTATGAACCCTCTATCTTTAACTTCATCTAGAAACTCCTGTGGCAAAGTGGTAGTTCCACCAATTACCACATCTGATCTCATTATCCATAAAAATGGTAACTTGCTATTTGCTATCCCCCAAGCAAACTCTCTTAAGTGATGATCAGTCATTACAGTTATACTTCCATAATTAATATAAAGTACTGAGCAAGCTTCCCATTTATTCAACCATTCTATACATTCTGGATCATTTTTCCAAAAACTTGAACCTTTTGCTTTAAAACCATTCTCTTGTTCAGGAAAATTCCTACCAAGCAGGGAAATCGGGCCAATGCTATATATGTTTGGGTTCTTGGCCCTAAGAGTCTGGAGAGCTTCATCTTCCAATTCTTCAAATGTGTTAATGATGACTTTTGATGACCTCAAACAATTTTGTGCTTCAGAACCCAGAAAGTCAAACATTGTATCATTTAGATCAGTGACTCTTATAAAACTTGGAAGGTCTTTCAATCTGATATCTTTCATTCCGGAGATCCAATCTAGACTTGTCTCCAAGGTGCCATCGACAATAAAATTTTCATCTAAACAATTTGACAAAAGTAGGTCACTCGAATTTCACTATATAGATTTAAAATGATATCATTTTTATTAATAGCTATCTTTATCTTATATAAATCAAGGAAAAATTTAATTAAAGAAAATTTTGTATTTTGCTTTTTTTTTTTTAATCATAAAGTGTATACCCTACCCTTGAAAATAATCGCATAAGGATGACTTGATGATGAAGGTGAAAGATAAGAATATCCAAACATCATTTTCTCACACATAGCCATATATCAGAATAATTTATAGTATTTTTTCTATTTTAGAGCTTGTTTAAAAAACAAACAGAGAGTCATACAATTTACCTTTGAATGGAAGAATTCCTCTTTTGACAAGTTCCTCAAATTGCAAATATCCAACAAAGCCACATGCAGAAGCTGTCCATAACTGTAACTCTTGAATGCCCAATTCTCTAGCCACTCTTCCAGCAAAGCCATGAGTGCCATCAGCAACTATGCAACTAACTGGATGAGGTGATGAAGCGTTGAGCTTAATCACAAGCTCTTTGAATGGACCATAACAGTTTTTCCTAGTTGCATCACACAATGTTGGAATATCTTGTGTTGCATCCTTATCTGATTCTGGTAAGCCATCAGGTATGGTCTCAAATTGAAAATCAGGGAGACCTTTCACAAACTCTTCTCCAAGAGATTTTATCAAACGTTTGTGATTAAACTCAGTGTTGACAAAGGTTATGTAGAAACCATTGCAACGGAAGAGTTTGGCTAACTGCATTGAAGGATTCACATGACCCTGTGCTGGAAATGGTATGAATACAGCATGGGGTTTTTGGGTATTATTAGGCGTGGCATCCATTTTTTTCAAATATTAATTTTGGAGAATTATAATGTTTTTGTGAATTAATAGGAGATAGAAAGACTTTGTATATATAGTGGAAACTTATAGCATATCCAATGGATTTTAATTTTACCATATCAGGGGTGGGCGGTATAGTCTAAACTAATAGCTGGTTCAATAGATTTTAAAAATTAAAGTTAAAATTAATTTTAAAAAAGACTATCTTTAAAATTTTACTAATTTCCATTAATGTTTAAAAATTATGTACAATTTTTTCAAATAAAGTTTGCAACTAAGCATATAAAAATTATAGTCACTTTCTTTTTTTTTAAATTAATTAGTGGTAAATAGATCTTCTCTTGAGTGAACCTAATCGGACAACCCCTATTTTTTTTAGAGAATTGAAATGAAGAGAAATTAAACAACATAACACATTATATTCGATCACAAAATTAGAAAAGTTGTATATGATTAAATGTATTATAAGAGTTGACGAAGAATGAAGAACTTGTTTTATTTTATTATAAAATTTTCAAATAATAACCGAATAGAATTTTCTTTCCGCTCTATTTTGCTCTTTTTCATTATATTCAAACATATTCTTAAAGAATTAACCTATGCTAATTTCATTTAGAATAAAATATAAACAAAAATGTATTTGAAAATTAATATATTCAGTCTTAATTTTTAACCTTATACATCAACTTTTTCCAAATTATTCTGATTATACTATACTTTATTAAAGGAAGTACCACTGTTTTTTTACTATGCCATTGGTTTTGAGACGGGTTTGTCTTTTTATATTTGGAAGAAAAATAGGGGGTTAATTTGAAAATATACTTTCTGTTAATTAAGTTACAACCTTATTAAAATAGAAAAAGAAATTCTAAGTCATCACTCGTCCATATTAAGTCTCTAATATCATTTAAGTTTTTTGGCATCTTCCTATCATGAATTAGTTCAAGTGCAATACTAGATTGGTGTTAGCTTTTGATTTTGTTAAGTTTTGTTTGTCTTTTATATAAATAAAACAGAAGCAATTTATTTTTAATTTTAATATTTTTTATTATTATAAAGATAAAATATTGTATTTTTTACACAATAACACAATATTATTGTGAGAAATGAAAATAAATTATTACAGTCATTAGATCCTAATAGATGAAAATCAATGGATCATATTATTTTTTCTTTACATAGTCATTACACACATAATATAATATATTTTATGAATAAAAGTATTGAAATCTTTTCAGGCACTTTAATTAAAAACTTATTTTCCTCCCAAATTAAAATCTTTACTTTCACTTTTAAAACAAGGTAATAATCGGAAGAGATCACAGGTAATTTTTAGCTAGCACCTATATACACAAGACAATCAAATGGTTTCCATTGATTACAATCTGAGGGGTGCTTAATATCCGCTCATTGCATAATTGACTTGCGGCACGATAAAAGTATTTTAAAAGGTTTGATTTCTAAAGCTCGATGGAGGGCTCCTTTGACGGCTGGAAATTCATACAAGGACTAGTATGACGTCTTCAACTAAAACTAGGACGATTGTGAAGTCTAAATTTTTAGATTTTACAAAGAGAGAATGGTCATACTCAGTTTATAATCATGATGAATAAGGAGGGACGTTAATTTCTCATACCATTTTCTACTAGCATGTTTAAAGCCATATGAAAACTTAATTAACTTTCAAACTTGATTGGGTTTGGACGATGTGATACTGGATGGTACGGTCATATATACACCTTCATGCAATTCACCATGAAGAAAAGCATTGTTAACTTCTAACTGTTGTAAATGTCAAGTGTGGATTAATGCAAGGGCTAAAACAAGTCTAACAGAGGCGAGCTTTGCGATAGGTGAGTATGTGCATAGTAATCCAAACCTTCTAATTAATTATATCCTTTAGCAACCAACCTTGTCTTGAATCTTTTAATGCTTCCATCTGAATTGTGTTTGATTTTGTAACTCATTTGCAGTCTATTGGTTTAATATTGGGTGAAAGATCAACTACTTTTCAAGTACCATTTTCTAACACTCAAACTATTTTTAGAGGTAATATCGTGAATGTGGGAGAAGGAATTGTCAATACCAAAGTCTGTGTGGGTTTGGCATATCATCGGTTTAACGTTGAGCGAGTGTTTTAATTTTTATGACTAAAACAAAACTCATTTGTTGTATCTTAATTTGAATTGATTTTGTATCTTTGAGTTGAGGATCCCTGAGCATCTCCAATGGATGGTTGCTTGATGATTGTTTAACCATAAGCAATATTGTTTATTTTAATTTGCCATTAGAGTTGGCTTAGTTGGCATTGTAGATTGTTTGAATATAAGAAATGTTTCCCAAATAAGCAATCACAGGAGCACATTACAATTATTTCTCATAAAAAAGTGAATTAATTTTCACACATAAAAAATTATTTTTCTAATATAAATAAAATAATATAAATTGATGGGTCAATTTTAAATTGCTTATTTATAATCACCATTGAAATAGAATTGATAAAAATTGCTTATGGACTTCTTAGATGCAATGTGCCATTTTGGAGCCACAAAGTATGACATAAACAATTAAAAATATTTTTTCTATTGGAGATGCTCTTAGTACTCATTTATGAAAAATTCTTAGGTGGACACGGATATAAGAAATTGTCTTACACACAATCGATCACAAAATTTTAATTAATTAAAAAATAAATCAAGAATTTTTTCTCTCCTTCATAATCTCAACCGCCCCATGAATCCAATTAAAAACAAAATTAAAATTAAAATAAATTAAAAAATTACTCTCTTTTAATCCAATTGCTTATTAAAAAAATATAAATTTATTTAATTATTTATTTATAAAATAACATAAGCACATGGAGCTAAACCAGATCCATCCAATTCATTTACTTATCCAATTCATTTATTATATAGACAAGAAAAGAAAGGGAGAGCTAAACTAACGCCATTGTTCAAGTCTTTCGATCTCATACTAGCTATAGTGCTAAAATAATTGATATCTAAACTTCAAAAATATCAAAAAAAACTATATGGATTCTACTCCTAATCATACCCAAAAGCCTCATGCTCTATTTGTACCATTTCCAGCACAGGGTCATGTGAGTCCCTCAATGCAGTTAGCCAAACTCTTCCGTTGCAATGGTTTCCACATAACCTTTGTCAACACTGAATTCAACCACAAACGATTGATAAAATCTCTTGGAGAAGAGTTTGTGAAAGGTCTCCCAGATTTTCAATTTGAGACCATACCTGATGGTTTACCAGAATCAGATAAAGATGCAACACAAGATATTCCAAAATTGCGTGACTCAATTAGGAAAAACTGTTATGGTCCATCCAAGGAGCTTGTGATTAAGCTCAACACTTCATCACCACATCCAGTTACTTGCATAATTGCTGATGGCACTTTAGGGTTTGCTGGAAGAGTAGCAAAAGAATTAGGCATTCAAGAGCTACAGTTTTGGACAGCTTCTGCTTGTGGCCTCCTTGGATATTTGCAATATGATGAACTTGTAAAAAGAGGAATTCTTCCATTCAAAGGTAAAACTTTTATCTCTTCTCTAAGTTGGTTTTCTTAATATTTTTAATCTTTGCTTATAAAAAAAATATATTTAAGTTATTTCATCAAGTATTAAATATTTTTTAAAATTTGTGTAAATAAGCTACTTAATAATATGAGGAAAAAAGTTTTAATTTTAATTTTTATTAGAATTCACAATAAATTAGTTAATTATAAAAATATATAAGGATTGAGTATTTTTATTTAACATTAATTTATAAAAAAATTAAACTATTTATTTTAAAATTTATTTTACAACACAAATATATGGTTGTGTCATTAACTAACTTCACAATTGTATTAACTACAAAAATATACATAATTAATCAATTATTTTTTTATATTTCATTAACCACTTTCACTATTTTATCAACCAATAAAATACATACTATTAGCCTTGTTCTAACTAAATTATAAATGTATTAATCAACTTTTATACTTTATTAATCAACTTTATTTTACTATTTAATTTTTTTATATTTAAGAACTCATTAACCAAGTTATGAATTATATTAACCAAAGTCTAAACTGTATATATATTAATTTTTTTATGTTAAAATATATGTTAATCAAACTTTAAATTGTATTAATCAAATTTTAATATTTTATTAACCAAAATAGTTTTAAAGAAATATATATTAAAAATTTAAAATAATATAAAAACATAGTTCACATATTTGTGAAATACAAATATAGTGTATAAATAACATTTTACTTTATTTTATTTTATGTATCCTTTTCTGACAACTATTCTCATCCAAAAATATATCCATTATATAAAGATTTTAAAAGTTAAACCTAAAAGTGGATATATGCTAAGAATTGTTAAAGTTAAATAATCCTTCCATTTTATATTATATATTATTTTAAAGAAAAAAATTGTACTATATTATAAATTGTTTTATAATATTAATGAATTCATTTTTTTATTATTTCATTAATTTTTTTTTCATGTCAATGAAATATTATCAAATAAAAAAACAATTCTAAAAGGTCAAAATCTAACACTTGTAAAAAAATTAGAAAATAAATGTTAAACAATATGAATTGTATGTTAGAACAACAATTATTATGTTAGTAACTAAGTTATTTTTAGTCAATACATTAATCGTTTTAATTTAATTTCTAATTTCAGTAGTAGTAATAGTTTTAATTCTAATTCTAATTTTAGTAATAATAATAAATATAATAAAAAAGTTTAAACTAAAAATAACATACATCGCAAGTTTTCTAGTCTATAAAAAGCAAACAATGGATATATACTTTGTCACAAAGGCATGGTGCAAAGTATAAATTCCACGGGGTTCAAGCTTTAGAAAAGGTGGCATTGTTGGTGTAAAAGTTTAGATTCTAAGGGGTACAAGTGAATCCTCTCACTTAGGGGTGGATCCGCCCCTGGGTGTTAGTATCATTTTAATATACCCTATGTGAGGTGGAAGGTAAGTGTAATTTTTCTTGAAAGAAATATAGAACTACTAACAAATGACACTCTTTCAATATTCACATGGTGAAACTTCAGTAATTTATTTTTGTCAAACTAGATGAAAATTTTATTGGGGATGGCACCTTGGAAAGAAGCTTAGATTGGATATCAGGAATGAAAGATATCAGGTTAAAAGACCTTCCCAGCTTCATGAGAGTCACTAATTTAAATGATATTATGTTTGATTCCTTGAGTTCTGAAGCACAAAATTGTTTGAGATCATCAACAATCATCATTAACACATACGAAGAATTGGAAGAAGATTCTCTTCACGCCCTTAGGGCCAAAAACCCAAATATATATAGCATTGGACCAATTCACATGCTTGATAGGCATTTTCCTCATAATGAAAATGGTTTTAAAGCAAGTGGGTCAAGTTTTTGGAAAAGTGACGTAGATTGCCTTAAATGGTTGCATAAATGGGAACCTAACTCAGTACTATACATTAATTTTGGAAGTATAACAGTTATGACTGATCTTCACTTAAAAGAGTTTGTTTGGGGAATAGCAAATAGTAAGTTACCATTTTTATGGATAATGAGGCAAGATATAGTAATGGGTGAAACCGCCACTTTGCCACAAGAGGTTCTAGAAGAGATTAAAGATAGAGGCCACATAACTAATTGGTGCCTTCAAGATCAAGTGCTTGGTCACCCATCAATTGGAGGGTTCCTAACTCATTGTGGTTGGAATTCAACACTTGAGACTATTTCCTATGGCGTCCCTACTATTTGTTGGCCTTCCTTTGGGGAGCAACCAACAAATTGTAGGTATTTATGCAACACTTGGAAAATAGGGACAGAAATTAACCATGACGTGAAAAGGGAAGAGGTGACAAAACTTGTGATAGAAATGATAGAAGGAGAAAATGGAAGAGAAATGAGACAAATGAGCTTAAAGTGGAAGAAGAAAGTTGCAGAAACTACTGATTTAGGGGGATCTTCATACAATAATTTCCATAAGTTAATCAAAAAGGTTCTTCATAATAGTGTTATTTGAGTGCTATTATAATTGGTATGCTATTATATATATTGTCATCTACATATTTTGAATTGATGGTATATTGTATAAGTGTTGGGAGTTAGTGTTTTTTTTCTCACAATGTTACAATTCAATCATAGTTTCAAAAACATATGGTGGTTCATGTTTTGACTAAGATTAATGTAATTTTATAACTGTTGTTACTTTATTTATCATTTATCGTGTTTTGACTATGAATTTGGTTTAAAAAATTCTAATTGTTAGATTATTTAATTAGTCAAATATGAATTGACATTATTAATTATAAATAAATTATATTATGGTAAATTGTTATTAAACACTAATTATGATGAATTACTTGACTGTATTTGTGATTGAATGGATCATGAGATTTCTTTTTAAAATAACCATATTTTTCAATTAAAATACCATACAATTAACCAAAATACTCATGTTTCAAACAAAAAATTGAAACAAAGAGGAGGCGCCAATTGCAATGGCGCAGGCACTAAAAAAAGCATACAGGCGTCCGTGGCACAGGCATATGCACCACCAAGGCACCAATGGACCAGGGGCATATGTTGTACGCCAAAGAGGAGGCGCCTATGTGTATTGACTTTTTTAAAAAAATTAAATTTACAATTAAAAATAACTAAATTGGGAAATAAAAAACTAAATACTAATATTATTTTATTTAAATAGAATTACATGGTAAAATTTGTAAACATATTTTAACGACCCGCTTAATAATAACGACCACTGGTTCAACACTCCAATGCTACCCTTTGTCCTTGAGGCTTCCCACAATTCCCTTGAGGTGTTTGATGCCTCCTAGGATTCACTTGAGGTACTTGGTGCGAGGTTCTTGAGATATTAGTTTTATCCATCAAATCAAGCATATCTTGCCAGCTATATTGGGAAGTGTTTTCGTAATCGAGTTTGGTGCCCATGTCATCGTAGTTTGGTCGTGTTGGTTGGGTTACGGGTGGGCGGGCTGGTCGATTAAATTAGGACATTGATTCGTTTTGGAAACGAAGCAATGGTTGTCTTGGTGTTTGGTAGGCATGTGCTGGTTAGGTGATTTGGTGATGTATGTTTGGGTGCTTTGGTGGTGTGATGTTGGGGTCTATGTTGGTTAGTTGCTATGGTAGGATATGCTGGTATCATATGCCTCATCGCTTCTCGAGCTCTATCAGCAAATGGAGCCATTGATGGAGTGAAGTTATACCTCTTCGCGAACATCATCATGAATGAGGTGAAAGATTATGGAAAACTCCCTCCTTCGTCCTGAGGCGTTAAGAGCGCCAACCTCGTCCCTTCAACGGATCTGTTCTTGATAGCCTTATCTTCCTCGTTAACATGGTTTTTCTTGGGCAATGAAGATTCGAATGTGGCGTTTAACCAAAATTAAAGTAACCAGAAAGGGCCTGCGAAGAGTAATCTACTTCTTGCTTCGTATGTTTTAAGGAGATCTACTGATTCACCCAGAGATTCGTAGAGGTAAACAAGAATCATTTAGCTTAAAGCAAGTTTTTGTCTAGAGTGTAGTTAGTTGGCCATGGAAAGATACCTCTTTGCTACTTGAAGAGACCTCGAGAAAAATATGCACCTCGACGGCCAAAGAGCTATAAATACAATATGCTCTCATCTGAAACTTCATCACTGACCTTGTTATGGTGTTTGGCGATATACGAAGTATAGGTGGCTTTGCCTTCACCAAATTTTATGGTGTCTTCATCCATGTATGATGTAGTTAGGGTCGAATTCTTCTCCTGTTGGACGAAGTCTAGTAATGGCAGCAATATCGGAGAGAGTAAGGGTTACCATTCCGCATGGAAGATGGAAAGTATTGTGGCAAGCATCCCAGAAGTACAAAGAGGTTACGACCATATGTTGGCTATACTCTAGTCAAGTGTTTGACAGTTTAATAAGGTCATAAATCCCTAATTCTTTCCAAAATTGAGACTTTATCTTGTAAACCTTTTCCGACCAAGCATAATAAGACTCAAGGTCCTTCGCTAATGGTATAGATCGGAACGCTTTAAGAGTGTTAGTCATATATTATAAATTCAGAGTTTCATGCATAATCGAAGCTTCAGTCAAAGACTTCGCTTGATTTTTCTAGGTTTTATGAGTTCTAGCAATTACAGGTTTTCCCTTATCATCTAGTGTTTTCTTACTAGCTAAAGGCATAGTCATATGATACGTAGGAAAATACACAGAAAAAAGATTAACATCTACGTTAGGGGTCAGAAATTGGACCCATAAACGTATGAGTTTCTCCAGAAATGGTGAAGGGGATGAGTACTTAAGAAGCATAGATTCTTCTTTTTTCCTCAAGAAGAGGGGTGTCGCACGCTCGCGAAAAATGAACAGAGTCGCCACCAATATATTTATCCCATAAGGGAAAGGAATATCAGAAAACCTAACAAAGGAAGGAACAGGGTCTTTCGACCAGAGAATCAAGGTACGGGAGTCGGTTACGCAAGGGGAAGGTATTAGCACCCCTCACGCCCATCGTACTCGATGGTATCCACCTACGTTTGTTTCTATCTAAAGGGTGTGTATCTATGTCTATGTCTAAATGCGAAATGAATGCAAAATGTAGGGAAAATAAAGAATTGTACTCGCACGGGCCCTACCCCGCTGCCTACGTATCCTTTTCAGGAATCAGAGTTACCGTAGCTCGGCTAAAAATTTTCTGTTTGTTTTTGTGTTTTTTAGTTGGGCGGCGTTAACGCTCACGCTCTTGCACAAGGGGACAGCCTAGGATGCAATGGAGCGGAGATAACTTGCCCTTAGAAAGGAGAAAAAGAGATTGGTTTGTATCTTTTAAGGGTAATTCCATGATGACGAGAACCCACTACAAGGTCTCGCATCACTTCCTCACTTTTGTTTTAAGTCTGAACATTTATTAGGTTTTTTGAAGTGTTTTTGGTTGGTGTTTTTTAAGGGGATTTAATTTGTGACTTAGATCATACCAAAAAGAGTTTTGTTTTGCATATTTAGAGAACGCACATCGAGGCCTACGCCACAATCGTTTCTCTAAATAACGGTTAAGAAATACATCGAGGTTTCACACCTCAATCATTTCTTCTCCGCTAAGTAAAGGAGATACAAAAAGAGTTTTTTTGTGAATATTTAGAGAATGCACATCGAGGCCTACACCACGATCGTTTCTCTAAACAACGGTTAAGAAATACGTCGAAGCTTCACACTTCAACCATTTCTTCTCCGCTAAGTAGGAAAGAACATACATCGGGGCCTACACCCCAATCATTTCTTTCCTACTATGAAATATAGTAACGGTATGATCTTCATCGATATTTATTAAGTATTTTAAAAGTCGAAAGGGAAAAGAATGCAAGAGGGGAACTATTTCTAAATCTAGTCTAAGTTGTCTATACAAGGGAATTAAAATGATAAACTATACAATTTATTAACAACAAAAAACTATACATGGAATAGGTAAAAGAAAATCAATATGCGACAAATAAAATTGAGAACTATAACAAACAATCGATATTCACAAGCACACATACATCTATTAATTCTATACAAAAAACGAGACTAAAAAAAAGTTCCTAATTCTATTAGAGAATTTATTTACAAGGAAGTACTTCAAACATATCGTAAAGAAGAAGTTTATTAAAAGGACTAAAAACAATTAAAAAATATAACAAAAATCGTGACAATTATTTACACACCCTAAAATATCTAAAACAAATTTTTATTGGTTTTTTATTTGAGTAAAAAAAGAATTATGAGCTAAAAGTTAAAAGAAGGCAAAGATATGAAATCTAAACAGGCAGGGGGGTGTGATAGCAATTTCTTATGAACTAAAATTAGTTATGAGGCAGAAACTGGGCCTAATCAGTGGGGTGTGGATCTCAAGGGCGCCCAGGGCCCAATCTAGAGCGTGGTGGTGTATTAGCAGTGAGGGAGTGTCATCCAGAAACGGGCAAGGCCCAGAGCGTGTGGCCCAAACACACTCTTCTTCAATTATCCTTTTATTATATTCCACTTGCATTACTCAGCATTATTCCATTTTTTGTCATTATCATGTGGTTGCAATATTATTCATGTAATAAAACGTGACATGCATAGCTCAGGAGAAGAAATCAATTGGTCAATTGTGTTTTAAGTGACTAGCAAACAAAAACAAAGCTGAACCAATCACACTGCGACACGTTACCTGCCAATCATTTAAGATAAAACGCACCAAGACAAAAAGGGGAGTGATCCAATGGTGTGGCGCCACCTCAGCGAAATAGAAGTGAACGTGAAAACATGCAGACGCCGGAATTCACTATTCCGGTCGTCTTCCCCAACTCTCCTCTCGCCGGAGATACATGAAACTGCCCAGAAATTAAAGTCGCGGCCACCAATCGACTCGGTTCTTACCACTGAGTCCAAATCTGCCATTCTTTTGCATTGATTCTATGTCTATTCATCAAACCGAAAGGTTTTGCAAAACGCTAATTTACGAAACTTCATGGAAGCGAAAGATTTCTACGTCACGCTAATCCTCATGTTGCGCAGAGATCAAGCATACGATTAAACGTGCAAATAGTAGGCATTTGGCATAAGATGAATCACATCCAAAAATCACGAGACTTTCATATACTTTCAACACACAGATGCATACATGATGTTACTCCTAAGAGAATCTGAGAGAGCTTACCTTCAAGATCTTGAATGAAAACTCCAGAAGACTTTGTGATCTTAGGCTTGGGATTATGATGATGCAATTGCCGTAGGTCCTTGGCGTTGGTCTTCACGGTAAACTCATTTCGGAGATCTTGCGGTATGCACTAGAATGATGGAGATTCGTGAATCTTGACAGCGTTTGGTAGTGATGACCCTCGCGTCTTCAGGATTGACAATGAGGTGATGAAGTCTAATGGAGAATGCTGAAAGTGATGATGATGATCGTAGAAGGTTGAGAGTGTGGTTATGGAGGTTGTTGAAGTTGGTGGAGAATGGAGGTTGTTGGTGAAGGTTGGTTATGGAAGTGGAAAGTGGTGGTTATGGTGGTTGAAGTTTGTTACAATTTGTAACAAACTTTGAAGGAGGATGAGAAGAGAGAACCGAGAGAGGGAGGGGAGAAAGTGAGGAGAGGGTTTTTTGAAAGTGAGAGAATCCGAGCGTCTGTGAGTTGTGAAGAGTTTTTGTTTTTATATGGTGCATGAGGTGTATGGGAGTTATAGTGTGGGTGAGCTACAGTGTAGCATTGTGCATGGCCTTGTAGTAAGGTGATGGTGTATGTATATTGCATGGGCCTACGCGCGTATGACTTGGACCTAGATACTGTTCTTAGGGAAACATGACATGGCTAGAACAAGACTTTGAGGATCCATATCTTGCCCAATATACATCCATTTGGAGCACCCCGCGGCTTGTTTGAAAGAGGGTATTGCAGGGAGTGACTTAGAATCAAGTTTGGTCCATATGGGAACTCGTGGAATCTGAAAATCAAATCCAAACTCCGCCCACCACGTGTTTGTTATAATGACGAGCGTGACCTGGAATCCTGGCTTGACTGAATGTGTGATATGAGCTTTGCGAGGGCACGACTTTGAAGACTCATACTTGGTTCAATACTCATCCAAATGGATTAATTCTTGTTTTATTGTGTAAAGGGCACGGAGGAGAGTAGAACCATACCAAGTTTGGGTTCATAGAACATCTGTATAGCTCAAGAAATTGATTCCAATATGGCACGCCATGTGTTTGACATAATGCTTACGCGTGTCCAGATATTTGCCCAGCTTTATGACTTGATTCAGATGAAAAACTTCAACTTAAAACTTCAATAACTCTTCAACCAAGAATCAAATGAAAAAGTGTCCAACTACAAAGTTGTTCTCCTCCATGAGAGGAACAACTTTGATGTTGGGAACTTTTCCAGAAAATGTCATTTGCCACGTGTAATTATGCTGTGAAGTAGGCTGATCATCAAGCTTTTAAAGGCCAAAATTTTTCTAAGTATGAAAACTTTCCATTTTTGATTTTTCTCTATTTTTGGCAACTTTTGTCAAACTCCTGATTTTATCCATTCTTTGACTTTTCTTGACCGATTTTCCACCAAAAGTCAATATTTGAGTAATTCTTCTGATTTTGACCCAAAAGTCAACTGTTCTGATTTTTCCGACTATTGATGAAATTCCTGATTAAACCCCCTCCAATCAATTCCAGTCACACAAACACCTCCACAAGGTCAGCATGAGAAGTTTCCCACACATAGAAGCCATCCATGATTAAATGTTGACCAGAAAGTCAACTGGTTGACTTTGGTCAAAGAATCCTTGATTTAAAGAACCAGACGGTTTGCAAGTTTGCACTCTTCAATCAATGCCCTGATTTGAAGCAGAGAGACACCCCAATCCAGGAGGACTTTAATGAACATAGAGCCACATGATTACACCTCAGATCCACACATTTGGTAGGAAGTCCTCTGCCATAAAAGATATCCATTGCTAGTCTCTGATTAATACCAATGATATGAATGCATGAGTTGTATTATGACCTAAATGGTGTATGCATGTGAATTATAAGCCAGATGAATAAGGGTAGGACAAATTTGGGGTATGACAGCTGCCCCTATTTAATCGTCTTAAACCTGAAGGTGAGATTGGCGTTAGCCTTTCGAACATTATAGGTAGAAGAAGATTAAATATCAAGACCTGAAATTTGTCCTGAAGAAAAGATGGTGTGAGTGTCATTCTTATTTTTATTTTGATATCTGCTGGGGAAAGAGAATTTGCTTTTTTTTGGTGAGAATATTTGCAGTGAGTAATGGGTTTGAATAGTGGTAGCTTGTAACGTAGCCAAGGTGCCAATACAAGGTTCTCAAAAGAAATGTTAGATGAAACGATGACTGAAAGGAAATAGATCTCGTGCGATCTACGACTCGACATTAGGAGAAGACCTCGTACGATCTTCAAGACAGAAAGGAAACAGACCTCGTGCGATCTATGACTCATCATTAGGAGAAGACCTCGTACGATCTTCAGGATTGAAAGGAAAAGATCTCGTGCGATCTACGACTCAACATCGACTCGACAACAGGAGAGGTAGGGAAAAGATCTCGTGGCGATCTTATGACTCAACATCGAAAGAAAATCTCGTGCGATTTTCCACAATTTGGAAAGGAATAAGATCTCGTGGCGATCTTATGACTCAACATCGAAAGAAAGTCTCGTGGCGGTCAACTTGTCAACAGAGGAAGAGGGAATAAGATCTCGTGGCGATCTTATGACTCAACATCGAAAGAAAATCTCGTGCGATTTTCCACACTTTGGAAAGGAATAAGATCTCGTGGCGATCTTATGACTCAACATCGAAAGAAAATCTCGTGCGATTTTCCACACTTTGGAAAGGAATAAGATCTCGTGGCGATCTTATGACTCAACATCAACTCGACATCGAGGGAAAAAAGAAGACGTTGTGTTAGACGCTCATCAGAGATTGAAGATACCTCGCATCGGCACCGTGGTTGGGAGAGATTTGAAATGTAGTAGCAGATATCAATCGGAATTTGTAAGGACAACCTTTTGTGTGGGGATGTATTATTGTCTTGACTGGGTGCGGATTTGTATTATCTGGCTTATGCTCCGTATGAATGTTTGAGTTTTTATGGCGTAATGATCCACTGTAATGGATATGCTACGCTTTCGAGGATGCAATGCTATATGCAATGGATTCTATATGCAGAGAGTGCCAAATAAAGGCCCTTGGTGGGACAGAGGAGTAGGATCATTGGGGTCCGTTGCTTGTGATCTTGAGACGCCATTGTGGGTGGGTGTTGAAGACCTCATAGTGCCAAAGATGATTGGCAACTGTGTGGAGGATTAGAGCATAACTCTGTTGGGGAGGAAGTGACTTTGCTCGACTTTCCTTACATCTTATACTGCTTGGGGAAACGTGGGTTTTGAGAGACCACTCTTCGTCTGTCATATGGAAGAGGGATATGGACCTTTTCAGGTGCTTCATGCTTACCAGTACTGATGAGTTATGCGCTTGAACTTTCACGCGGGATGATGACGACCTTTGTGGCATGTCGTAAGCCAAGATGACGACTAGAACCTGCAACCTGCACGGAAAACAACGTTTGGACGCAAATGGTGCCCCTTAGAGCACTTTTATGTTTATGTAACATCATGTTTCGTTTTGATTTTGTGATTATTATTCCCCATGTTTTCAATGCAATGTTTAATAACGAATTAAATCACACCTCGCATGCGAAAAAATGAAAAGCAGGAAAGAACACTTCTTATCAAAAGATCATTTTATTGATGGAATGCCTGTGAATAGGCTTCTGTACAAGGAAGCAACTCCTAAATGAGGTAGTTGCGAAAGGAAAATAAAATGCAAAAAGCAAAATGGCAAAGAGAAATGCTCGAGTTTCCATTAAAACTGATATTGCTACAATTCCCATATCTTCGATCCTCTCAATGCTTTGCTTCAGAAGGGTAGTGGTTGGATTGATCTGTCCGTTCTGCCAAGGGCGTATAGTGGTTTTTGTGAAGGATATTCAGACTGCAGCCTCTCGCTTTTGATCCCTAACTTTTGCCTGGATCGCCCTTTCGGGTTTTCAATCCAGCGGGATGCCCCTTTTTGCCTAAGTCGCCCTTTCGGGTTTTCAACTTAGCGGGTTATTCTTCTCTTTTTTGTTTTATCCCTAATTTTTGCCCAAACCCTTTTGGTTTGCCGGGATGCCCTTATTTTTGCCTAGGTACGTCGACCTAGCGGGTCTTTTATGCGTAGTATTTTTTGACTGAGTCTGAATTGACCGGGAGTGGAACGTCTTCCCCATCCATCTTTGTCAGGATTAAAGCACCACCTGAAAATGCTTTCTTCACAATGTATGGTCCCTCATAGTTGGGGGTCCATTTGCCCCTTGGATCAGTGTGAATTGGCAAGATCTTCCTTACGACTAGGTCACCTGTGTGGAATTCTCGAGGCCGAATCTTCTTGTCATACGCTTTCTTGATCCTCTTTTGGTACAACTGGCCATGGCAGATAGCAGATAAGCGTTTCTCCTCAATTAGATTGAGATGATCAAGCCTCGTTTGAACCCATTCTGTTTCATCGAGTTTGGCGTCCATCAAGACTCTCAACGAAGGGATTTCCACTTCGACAGGTAGTACGGCCTCCATACCGTAAACAAGAGAGAAGGGAGTTGCCCCAGTTGAAGTACGAACCGAAGTTCTATAGCCATGCAAAGCAAACGGTAACATTTCATGCCAGTCCTTATACGTTCTGACCATCTTCTGGACGATCTTCTTTATATTCTTGTTAGCAGCCTCGACTGCGCCATTCATCTTTGGCCGATAGGGTGATGAATTGTGGTGTTCAATCTTGAACTCTTCGCACAACTCTGCCATCATCTTGTTATTAAGATTGGACCCATTATCAGTGATGATCTTGTTTGGAACCCCATATCGGCATATGATCTCTTTCTTGATGAAGCGGGTAACGACTTGCTTGGTTACGTTCTTGTAAGAAGCAGCTTCAACCCATTTGGTGAAGTAGTCGATAGCAACAAGAATAAATCTGTGCCCATTTGAAGCTTGTGGCTCTATGCGCCCAATCATGTCTATGCCCCACATAGCAAAAGGCCAAGGTGATGTCAGAACGTTCAGAGGAGTTGGAGGGACATGAATTCTGTCAGCATACACTTGGCATTTGTGACATTTCTTCACATACACATAACAATCACTTTCAATCGTCATCCAATAATATCCTGCTCGCAAGATCTTTTTGGCCATAGAATGTCCATTGGAATGAGTTCCAAAAGATCCTTCATGAATTTCCCGCATGATCAATTCTGCTTCGTGTCTATCCACGCATCTGAGCAAAACTGAATCATAGTTTCTTTTGTACAGGACGTCTCCTGACAAGAAGAATTTGGATGCTAACCTTCGAAGCGTTCGCTTATCACCAATCGTAGCATCTTCGGGATACTCTTGCTTCTCAACATACCTCTTGATGTCGTAATACCATGGCTTTTCATCATACACATCTTCAGTAGTGAGACAATGAGCAGGGAACACATGGGCAGGCTCTTTGTAACGGAGGATCGTTATGTCTGGCACTTCTTTAGGGGAGCTAACTCTGAACATAGCCGCCAAAGTAGCCAAAGCATCTGCCAATTGATTTTCCTCTCGGGGGATGTGATTGAAAGTGATTTCCTCAAAAGCGGGCAACAACTCCAAAATATAGTCCTTGTAAGGAACTAAATTGGGGTGTCGTGTTTCCCAATCACCTCTTACTTGATGTATGACCAATGCAGAATCCCCATAAACCTCAAGGATCTTGATCCTCATATCAATGGCTGCTTCGAGGCCCATTATGCAAGCTTCGTACTCTGCGACATTGTTTGTGCAATCAAAGCATATTCTGGCTGTGAAAGGGATGTGAGTTTGACGAGGAGAAGTCAAAACTGCCCCAATACCATGGCCCATAGCATTTGATGCACCGTCGAACGTGAGAGTCCATCGCTCTCCTGGTTCGGGTCCCTCATTATCATCCAGTTTCATGATATCTTCATCAGGAAAGTCAAACTTCATTGACTGATACTCTTCTAATGGCTGATGAGCAAGATGATCTGCAAGGACACTTCCTTTGATGGCCTTCTGTGTGACATACTGGATATCATATTCTGATAAAAGCATTTGCCACCGGGCTAGCCTTCCTGTAAGGGCCGGTTTTTCAAAGATGTACTTTATCGGGTCCATTTTGGAGATCAATAGAGTGGTGTGGGTCAGCATATACTGTCTCAGTCGGCGAGCAGCCCATACCAAAGCACAACAAGTTTTCTCGAGTAGTGAGTAGCGGGATTCACAATCGGTAAACTTTTTGCTCAGGTAATAAATGGCGCACTCTTTTCGACCGGACTCGTCATGTTGGCCCAGCACACACCCCATAGATCCTTCAAGCATAGTTAAGTACATAAGAAGCGGCCTCCCAGGAACCGGAGGCATGAGAATTGGTGGCTCTTGGAGATACTGCTTGATCTTTTCGAAGGCTTCCTGACAACGATCATCCCAACGGATATCTTGATTTTTGCGCAGCAGTTTGAAGATGGGTTCACAAGTGTCAGTGAGATGAGAAATGAACCTGGCTATGTAATTCAATCTTCCAAGGAACCCTCGAGCTTCTTTTTCATTCTTCGGTGCTGGCATGTTCTGTATTGCTCTTACTTTATCAGGGTCGACCTCAATCCCTCGTTGGCTCACAATGAATCCAAGTAACTTTCCAGATCGCACTCCAAAAGTGCACTTGTTTGGATTAAGCCTCAACTTGAATTTACGCAACCGAGCAAACAGTTTCTCAAGATATACCAAGTGTTCCTCCTCAGTTTGGGATTTTGCAATCATATCATCGACGTACACCTCAATTTCTTTATGGATCATATCATGGAAAAGGGTCACCATAGCTCGTTGATATGTTGCACCAGCATTCTTAAGACCAAAAGGCATCACCTTATAACAATACGTACCCCACGGAGTGGTAAACGTAGTCTTGGTCATATCCTCAGGAGCCATCTTTATTTGATTATAGCCAGAAAAACCATCCATGAAGGAGAACACCGAATACTGAGCAGTGTTGTCGACTAGCACATCAATATGAGGCAGAGGGAAATCATCCTTCGGACTTGCCCTATTCAAATCTCGGTAGTCAACACACATGCGTACCTTTCCGTCCTTCTTAGGAACGGGTACTATGTTTGCAATCCAAGGAGGATACTCACACACAGATAGGAAACCAGCCTTCAACTGTTTTTCAACTTCTTCCTTGATTTTCAAAGCCATATCAGGTCGAGTTCTTCGTGGTTTTTGTTTTACCGGCGGACATTCTGGTTTGAGAGGTAGCCTGTGCATAACTATATCCGTGTCTAAACCAGGCATGTCTTCATATGACCAGGCGAAGATATCAACATACTCTCGAAGCAACTCAATCAACCTTCTTTTTACATCACTTTCTAAAGCGGCACCTATCTTGACTTCTCTCTTTGCTTCTTCTGTACCGAGGTTGATGATTTCTATGGCTTCCTGATGTGGCTGAATAGATTTCTCTTCTTGTCTCAAAAGTCTTGCCAATTCCTCGGGGACTTCACAGTCTTCCCCACTATCCTCATCAGCTTGGTCAATTGGATTCTCAAGGATATTACGACGTGGAACTGTAACATTATCATTTTTGATGGAATTCGAGCCAGATCTGCACGATGGATGATTTATGCCTTAGAATGCAACACATAAAAAGAAAAGGGAAAAGAAAAGCTTTGCCATTTTTGAAAAAGTTTTTAAAGTAAAAAAACAAAAATGAAAGAAATGGAACAGTAATTGCATGCGAAGATATGATTTTCATTCAATATTAAACAAATTGAAACAACATGGGGGCCCTTCTTTGTACAAGCGGTCAAAATGCTTAGGGCGAAGCATATGACTTATCGAAACAAGAAAATTACATCTCCATAAAAGTGACTCTGGGGACGTCCAAGATAGTCCAATTGTTGAGTTCTTGTCCAGGCGCAGCATGGCAAATGAATCTGGAGAGATCTTCTTCATCATCATCATCCACGGCGAGAACCTGACTTCCAGAACTGGTGCTTGCACTGACGAACACTTGAGAAATGGGGGGAATCACCTTCTTTCCAGGAATTATGCTGAGCTGAGTAGAAGAGGATGGTTGATATCCAAGGCCATACTTGTCTCGCTTCTCTTGAACGTCAATCAGCTTGCCCCAGGCACTATGGGGAGTACCAGCTTCTAAGAAAGCCTTAGCATCATTTAAAGACGAGAGGGGCGCTCCGAGTTCCTTCTTATTCTCGACCACAGGGAGTTTGTCAACTGACACAATCTCTAAGGCCTGAAAAGGTGTCTCTTGTATCTCTCCCTCCACTTCAACATAACGGTATGATGCCAGATTATTGACTATCAAATCCTCCTCACCAGTGATCACAACAATCTTGTCATTCACAACAAATTTCAAACACTGATGGAGGGTAGATGTCACAGCCCCAGCAGCATGGATCCAAGGACGACCCAAGAGGCAAGTGTATGAAGGACTTATATCCATGACATAGAAGGCAATATAGAACATGTGAGGACCAATCAAGACAGGCAGGTCAATTTCTCCTTCTACAGACCTTCTAGAACCATCAAATGCTCTAACACTCATAGTGCATGGTCTCATCATAATCCCATCCATACTCAGCTTAAACAAAGTGGCCTTGGGCATCACATTAAGAGAAGAACCGGTATCAATCAGAACTCGAGACAACACAGCATCCAGACACTTGACGGAGATATGCAACGCTTTGTTGTGTGCTCTACCCTCAGGTGGAAGCTCATCATCAGAAAAACCCAAACAATTACCAGCAGCAATGTTGGTCACAACCCCTTCAAACTGAGGCACGGTAATGTCTTGAGTCACGTGAGCGGAAGCCAGAACTTTCATCAGAGCATCACGATGAGCTTCAGAATGTACCAAGAGAGACAAGATGGAGATCTTGGCTTGGGTCTGATCAAGTTGGTCAATCACTTTGTAATCACTTTTCTTAATGATTTTCAAGAGTTGTTCGGCATCTTGGGCATTACGTGTTACAGGAGGATCAACAGCAACTTGCTTTCCTTTTGCTTGTGTACTAGCCTCTTTGTTGGTCTCTTTAGGAGGCGGAGGAGGGGCAACGAAGATCCTACCACTACGGGTAATGCCACTAGTGCCAGTAATATTTGTGATACTCGAAGTACCCACTGGAGGACAGTCAAACTTCTTCCCTCGAATATACACGGCATTATAACTCCAAGGAACAGCCTTAGAATCATTCACAGGAGAGGGAACAAGAGACGAGGTTGAAGGAGTCGAAGGAACATTTGGAACCTGAATAACCAACGGAGTCCTCGGAGCCTGAATGACCAAAGGAGTACTCGGAGCATGAATGACCAAAGAAGTGTCCTGAGTCTTTGATATCTCAGCAGGGTAGTAAGGGATCTCTAAAGTAGCCACATCTTTGACAGGAACGACCCTTTCCACTCTAAGAACACCTTCATCCATTAATTCCTGGATTTCTTCTCTCAACCTAGTGCACTCCTCAGGATTAGAAGAACATTGCAAACAGTAGTCATGTAGTTCACACAAAACCTTTTGTTGCAT
The DNA here is from genome assembly GCF_029867415.1 of Vicia villosa. NCBI lineage: Eukaryota > Viridiplantae > Streptophyta > Magnoliopsida > Fabales > Fabaceae > Vicia > Vicia villosa. The sequence goes on from NC_081182.1 coordinate 65,191,674, forward strand.
AAGATACTCTCTGACAACTGCTAGCGGCATCCTAACCTCATTAACATCATTTACCAGGATCTGATCATCACATAACTCAATAGCATTGGTCGTACCAGCATGAGGAGGCATAGGATTATTCTGCACATTGGGACCAGTGGGGGCGAATGAGATAAGCTTGTCGTCAAGGAGGTCCTGAACCTTCAATTTGAATGCTCTACACTTTTCAATAGTATGGCCTGGAGCCCCTGAATGAAATTCACATCGAGCATTAACATCATAACCGGGAGGGAGAGGACTAGGCGGGGGTCCAAGTTCACGGAGTTGTACCAATTGACCAGCAAGCAACTGAGGGAGAAGCTGAGCATATGACATCGGAACCGGATCGATACGCCTATCTTGGAATCTTGTTCTTTGTGGGCCCCTTTGACCTTGAGGCCTAGGGTTCTGTTGACGATTCTGAGGAGCAGCAGCTTGTTGTTGTGGTACGAAAGGCTGTTGAGGTGCCGTCCATGGTTGTGGAAGAGCAGCAGCATATGCCTGAGGGACATATGGGCTAGGAACAGCATAAGGCATCAGATAATAAGGAGGTGGAACAGCAGAATATGCAGGAGCTCGGCCTTGGTCAACAGAAGCGGTGCTAGTCTCACCTTCCTTCTTCTTCACAAACCCAGAATACGGCTTCTTACCATTACCACTTGAGTTGCTAGGATTAGTAACACCTTGAATGGTACCAGCTTTGACACAGTTCTCAACCCTCTCACTAATGATGACCACATCCGAAAAAGAAGGAGAAGTATTACTAACCATGTGCTGAAGATACGGCCCTTTCAGAGTCCCCATAAACAGATCAATCAACTCTCGGTCCAATAAAGGAGGTTGGACTCGAGCAGCAAGTTCACGCCACCTCTGGGCGTATTCCTTAAAAGACTCTTCAGATTTCTGTGACATATTTTGCAGCTGGGCACGGCTAGGAGCCATAGCAGTATTGTAGTGGTATTGTTTTAAGAAGGCATCAACAAGTTCTCCCCAAGTACTGACATTAGATCTCTCGAGTTTCATATACCACTCCAACGGGGCTCCAGTGAGACTATCCTGGAAGAAATGCATAAGCAGAGGTTCGTTCTCAGCGTGAGCGGCCATCTTACGGCAGTAGGAACGAATGTGAGTCTCTGGGCAGGTAACTCCCTTGTACTTATCAAAATCTGGCACCTTGAACTTCGGGGGAATAACAATCCCAGGTACCAAGCACATAGCAGCAGTGTTAAAGCTCGAAGTTTTAGCAACCTCAACAGCCTTAAGGCGTTCTTCAAGAGCTTGGTACATCTTAGCGGTCTCAGTCAACTCAGCAGTAAGATCGTGTTCAAGATCAATAACCTCATGGTGGTCGTCCACTACCTTCAGTGTCTCATTAATAGGAGTCTCTTTAGTTTTCACCCCTCCGTCAGCAGAATTGGTAGGAGTATCTTTGACCAAACTAGCGACACTCTTTCTGAGTTCATCCTGTCCTTGAACAACGACATGGAGAGTCTCCATAAGTTGGGCCATTCTTTCCCCCATAACATCCATATCCCTACGGAGGGCAGCCTGATTCTGTTCAAATTGTTCCATGATTCTCTCGTTGCTCCGGGTACGGTAAGGATGTAAGAAAGCCAGCTTCGTCGTCGGGAAAGAAATCTGTCGCTGTAAGGGACCCCAATTAGTTTCTTGTACAATAACCTGAAAAATGCAATGTGATAATGTGAATGTATGAGTGCATGTGTGCGTATGACGTGATGTGCCATTTTCAGAGTATCCAAGATTTAATATTGATCCAGAATAGCTAACAATGTGACAAAAGATAAGTATCAAGAGAAACTAGTTCTTTTTTATTCATAACAGAAATTTAAACTTGGGCAGGCCATACATCAACAAGATAGTTCAACAAGGGAAATAAAAGACCCCATCCAACAAGTCTGGGGGTGGTCGAAACATACAGACTTAAACATCAATCCATCTGAATATAAAACAGAGGTCCTCCTTGTCTGAAGTGCTCATCGCTCCACTTCTTAGTTTCATTAAACAGTTTCTTGGTTGCTTCTCGATCTCTTCCTTTAAGGAGGCTTTGGATCACCTCATCTTTGCGAAACAAATGCCCATCTAGCTTCTTGCAGCACTCCCTGAGTTCATCACATCCTTTGCATTCTGGGAGATAATCTTTCTCAGATATGTCCTCCATCATTCGATCTCTGAGCTTGGCATTTTCTTCTGTTAGTCGAGTATTACGGAGGTGACTTCCTTTCAGTTGAGTCTCAATTGCCATTCTTTTAGTGGTCTCTTCTTCCAGTTTCTTTTTCAGATTCTTCACTTCAACTCTAGCATCCTTTTCTATCTTGAGCTTATAAGCTTTCAAGTCTTCTCGGTACTCTCGCTTGAGTTTCTCTTCTGCCTCTTTCATGGCCCTTTTTAGGATTTTCTGGTGATCCTCAACAATAACAGTAGTATCTTTTTCACCTTTTTCGGTTCTAGCCCTCTTTTGAACTCTGGAAGATCCTCCCTTCAGCATTTTGGCTTCGTATGTCAACTCAACTCTTTTCTGATCCACAAGACAATGTTTCGGTTGCGCATCTGACTTCTTTTCGTGCAATTGGGTGCACTCCAAATCTACCTGGGTACGATTCTCAGCAGGCATAGTGGCAATTGGAATCTTAGGTGGTTGCTCGTACAATGGGTTAACCTTCGGGAAAGGCAACAGGCGATCTTTAACTCTATTTTCAACCCAATCTGTGTAGGCTTGTTTGGCAACGGCATTCTTTTCACCTAGAGAAATCTGATCATCTGTATGGATGCTATTCCAGGCACTCTTCACTTTTTCTAGACCCTTTGGATTGGTTCCCTTTTCAAAGCAAACGGATTCGAATATCTCTTTGTCCAAAGGCTTGTCTTCAAGTGCAAAACCCAACTGACGCAACGCTAGCTTAGGATTATAATTGATAACACCTTTTGTTCCTATGAGAGGAACGTTGTCAAAAGTACCACAGCTAGTTATAACTTTCTCCACGTCCATTCCAGTGGGACACCAGACAATGTCATTTCCGGTAAGCCCCATGATCCTTTGAGGCCATTTCTGAGTAGAAGTAATGAAAGGACCACTTGTAGGTAAGTGGGACTTAAACCAGGTGTATAACAACGGCAAACAATTTCTTATGGCTCCTCCTTTCCCATATCGAGAGTGAATGGAATAGTACGTATCGGCTAGCAAAGTAGGGATCGGATTCTTATCCACGAAAAGACATATAGCGGCCAGATCAACGAACTTGTGAATGTTAGGGAACATCACGATCCCATAGATCAAAACGGCCAGAAGGGCGTTGAAAGCCTCCCACATCTTTTTGTTGGCCAACTCCTGGGCCTTCTCAACCAAGAAACTCATATAGAAACCATGGGTGTTACCATTCTTCTTCCAATTCCCAAGGACGTCTTCTATGCTCAAATAAAGAGCGTTGGCAATGTTGTCCAAATCAGGTTTCTCTGGGACACAAACGAAAGGAACCTTGTGTTGAACCTTGATATTGAGAAAGTAAGAGTACTCCTCGAGAGTGGGAGCTAACTGATAGCCTGAGAAGGTGAAACAACGCAAGTCAGGATCATAGAACTGGAGAAGAGTAGATAAACCCCATTCGTCGACGTGTGAGTCCAAAAGAGTCAAGATGTTTCCATAATTCTCAGTGAACACAGTTTTATTAGGACCAGTGATCAATCCACCCAATTGCCCCAACTGAATCAAGCCTTCGCGATGGAAACTGTAAGTGTGAGTACGCCTTGTAGCTTCTCTGGTAGCGGTCACGTTGTTAGCCATCCTGGGTGAAAAGTAATAACCTCGGATACCCTGAAAAATGGCATGCATATGAGAAATAATACTATTTTCTTTTTTTCTTTTTTCTTTTTTATTACATCTTTTCTTTTTCTTTTTTTTTTTTTGAAAATAAATATGCCATGATGAAAATGATGCAATGGAGGTTCCCCCAATATGAGAGAGTTGTTGTGTCGTCTTTGAGCAGAATCACATGTCATAAGGTCAAAGGTTCGGCATAGGTGCCACACAGCCATAAGAACAATAGTCACCAACGGTACCTGTCATGTATATCCCTCCCCACTCACAGGTGAACCTAGACACGGACAAGTGGTCCCTAATGGTCGCCAGGAATTTCGAACAAACAATGAGAGCGCCTGCCTACGGCCATAAGCATGCCGGACAGAGATCGCCCCACCGAGTTCTCTCCTGGTTGTGGTATGTTATGCCAACTCTACGTGCCAAGCGCCACGAGAGCCAACATAACTATCCACGCTAAACTAAGTGTATGCTCGGTCTGGGTAATGGACCTTTTACCTCATAGAACATCCCACCCAACCTGCAAAACAGAACAGAAGACCCCAAGGAACACAGAATATAATCCATATGCATGATGTGCAAACAGAAATAAACATGATATGCAAGCAGAAAAATAAACATGCAAACATATATACAAGGTATAGACATAAACAAATAAACACCCAGTAAATAAACAAACAAACGCAGGCTAGGATCGACTCGCTAAGGATGGACCAGCAACAGGTCTAGCAACATCCCCAGCAGAGTCGCCAGCTGTCGCACGCTCGCGAAAAATGAACAGAGTCGCCACCAATATATTTATCCCATAAGGGAAAGGAATATCAGAAAACCTAACAAAGGAAGGAACAGGGTCTTTCGACCAGAGAATCAAGGTACGGGAGTCGGTTACGCAAGGGGAAGGTATTAGCACCCCTCACGCCCATCGTACTCGATGGTATCCACCTACGTTTGTTTCTATCTAAAGGGTGTGTATCTATGTCTATGTCTAAATGCGAAATGAATGCAAAATGTAGGGAAAATAAAGAATTGTACTCGCACGGGCCCTACCCCGCTGCCTACGTATCCTTTTCAGGAATCAGAGTTACCGTAGCTCGGCTAAAGATTTTCTGTTTGTTTTTGTGTTTTTTAGTTGGGCGGCGTTAACGCTCACGCTCTTGCACAAGGGGACAGCCTAGGATGCAATGGAGCGGAGATAACTTGCCCTTAGAAAGGAGAAAAAGAGATTGGTTTGTATCTTTTAAGGGTAATTCCATGATGACGAGAACCCACTACAAGGTCTCGCATCACTTCCTCACTTTTGTTTTAAGTCTGAACATTTATTAGGTTTTTTGAAGTGTTTTTGGTTGGTGTTTTTTAAGGGGATTTAATTTGTGACTTAGATCATACCAAAAAGAGTTTTGTTTTGCATATTTAGAGAACGCACATCGAGGCCTACGCCACAATCGTTTCTCTAAATAACGGTTAAGAAATACATCGAGGTTTCACACCTCAATCATTTCTTCTCCGCTAAGTAAAGGAGATACAAAAAGAGTTTTTTTGTGAATATTTAGAGAATGCACATCGAGGCCTACACCACGATCGTTTCTCTAAACAACGGTTAAGAAATACGTCGAAGCTTCACACTTCAACCATTTCTTCTCCGCTAAGTAGGAAAGAACATACATCGGGGCCTACACCCCAATCATTTCTTTCCTACTATGAAATATAGTAACGGTATGATCTTCATCGATATTTATTAAGTATTTTAAAAGTCGAAAGGGAAAAGAATGCAAGAGGGGAACTATTTCTAAATCTAGTCTAAGTTGTCTATACAAGGGAATTAAAATGATAAACTATACAATTTATTAACAACAAAAAACTATACATGGAATAGGTAAAAGAAAATCAATATGCGACAAATAAAATTGAGAACTATAACAAACAATCGATATTCACAAGCACACATACATCTATTAATTCTATACAAAAAAACGAGACTAAAAAAAAGTTCCTAATTCTATTAGAGAATTTATTTACAAGGAAGTACTTCAAACATATCGTAAAGAAGAAGTTTATTAAAAGGACTAAAAACAATTAAAAAATATAACAAAAATCGTGACAATTATTTACACACCCTAAAATATCTAAAACAAATTTTTATTGGTTTTTTATTTGAGTAAAAAAAGAATTATGAGCTAAAAGTTAAAAGAAGGCAAAGATATGAAATCTAAACAGGCAGGGGGGTGTGATAGCAATTTCTTATGAACTAAAATTAGTTATGAGGCAGAAACTGGGCCTAATCAGTGGGGTGTGGATCTCAAGGGCGCCCAGGGCCCAATCCAGAGCGTGGTGGTGTATTAGCAGTGAGGGAGTGTCATCCAGAAACGGGCAAGGCCCAGAGCGTGTGGCCCAAACACACTCTTCTTCAATTATCCTTTTATTATATTCCACTTGCATTACTCAGCATTATTCCATTTTTTGTCATTATCATGTGGTTGCAATATTATTCATGTAATAAAACGTGACATGCATAGCTCAGGAGAAGAAATCAATTGGTCAATTGTGTTTTAAGTGACTAGCAAACAAAAACAAAGCTGAACCAATCACACTGCGACACGTTACCTGCCAATCATTTAAGATAAAACGCACCAAGACAAAAAGGGGAGTGATCCAATGGTGTGGCGCCACCTCAGCGAAATAGAAGTGAACGTGAAAACATGCAGACGCCGGAATTCACTATTCCGGTCGTCTTCCCCAACTCTCCTCTCGCCGGAGATACATGAAACTGCCCAGAAATTAAAGTCGCGGCCACCAATCGACTCGGTTCTTACCACTGAGTCCAAATCTGCCATTCTTTTGCATTGATTCTATGTCTATTCATCAAACCGAAAGGTTTTGCAAAACGCTAATTTACGAAACTTCATGGAAGCGAAAGATTTCTACGTCACGCTAATCCTCATGTTGCGCAGAGATCAAGCATACGATTAAACGTGCAAATAGTAGGCATTTGGCATAAGATGAATCACATCCAAAAATCACGAGACTTTCATATACTTTCAACACACAGATGCATACATGATGTTACTCCTAAGAGAATCTGAGAGAGCTTACCTTCAAGATCTTGAATGAAAACTCCAGAAGACTTTGTGATCTTAGGCTTGGGATTATGATGATGCAATTGCCGTAGGTCCTTGGCGTTGGTCTTCACGGTAAACTCATTTCGGAGATCTTGCGGTATGCACTAGAATGATGGAGATTCGTGAATCTTGACAGCGTTTGGTAGTGATGACCCTCGCGTCTTCAGGATTGATAATGAGGTGATGAAGTCTAATGGAGAATGCTGAAAGTGATGATGATGATCGTAGAAGGTTGAGAGTGTGGTTATGGAGGTTGTTGAAGTTGGTGGAGAATGGAGGTTGTTGGTGAAGGTTGGTTATGGAAGTGGAAAGTGGTGGTTATGGTGGTTGAAGTTTGTTACAATTTGTAACAAACTTTGAAGGAGGATGAGAAGAGAGAACCGAGAGAGGGAGGGGAGAAAGTGAGGAGAGGGTTTTTTGAAAGTGAGAGAATCCGAGCGTCTGTGAGTTGTGAAGAGTTTTTGTTTTTATATGGTGCATGAGGTGTATGGGAGTTATAGTGTGGGTGAGCTACAGTGTAGCATTGTGCATGGCCTTGTAGTAAGGTGATGGTGTATGTATATTGCATGGGCCTACGCGCGTATGACTTGGACCTAGATACTGTTCTTAGGGAAACATGACATGGCTAGAACAAGACTTTGAGGATCCATATCTTGCCCAATATACATCCATTTGGAGCACCCCGCGGCTTGTTTGAAAGAGGGTATTGCAGGGAGTGACTTAGAATCAAGTTTGGTCCATATGGGAACTCGTGGAATCTGAAAATCAAATCCAAACTCCGCCCACCACGTGTTTGTTATAATGACGAGCGTGACCTGGAATCCTGGCTTGACTGAATGTGTGATATGAGCTTTGCGAGGGCACGACTTTGAAGACTCATACTTGGTTCAATACTCATCCAAATGGATTAATTCTTGTTTTATTGTGTAAAGGGCACGGAGGAGAGTAGAACCATACCAAGTTTGGGTTCATAGAACATCTGTATAGCTCAAGAAATTGATTCCAATATGGCACGCCATGTGTTTGACATAATGCTTACGCGTGTCCAGATATTTGCCCAGCTTTATGACTTGATTCAGATGAAAAACTTCAACTTAAAACTTCAATAACTCTTCAACCAAGAATCAAATGAAAAAGTGTCCAACTACAAAGTTGTTCTCCTCCATGAGAGGAACAACTTTGATGTTGGGAACTTTTCCAGAAAATGTCATTTGCCACGTGTAATTATGCTGTGAAGTAGGCTGATCATCAAGCTTTTAAAGGCCAAAATTTTTCTAAGTATGAAAACTTTCCATTTTTGATTTTTCTCTATTTTTGGCAACTTTTGTCAAACTCCTGATTTTATCCATTCTTTGACTTTTCTTGACCGATTTTCCACCAAAAGTCAATATTTGAGTAATTCTTCTGATTTTGACCCAAAAGTCAACTGTTCTGATTTTTCCGACTATTGATGAAATTCCTGATTAAACCCCCTCCAATCAATTCCAGTCACACAAACACCTCCACAAGGTCAGCATGAGAAGTTTCCCACACATAGAAGCCATCCATGATTAAATGTTGACCAGAAAGTCAACTGGTTGACTTTGGTCAAAGAATCCTTGATTTAAAGAACCAGACGGTTTGCAAGTTTGCACTCTTCAATCAATGCCCTGATTTGAAGCAGAGAGACACCCCAATCCAGGAGGACTTTAATGAACATAGAGCCACATGATTACACCTCAGATCCACACATTTGGTAGGAAGTCCTCTGCCATAAAAGATATCCATTGCTAGTCTCTGATTAATACCAATGATATGAATGCATGAGTTGTATTATGACCTAAATGGTGTATGCATGTGAATTATAAGCCAGATGAATAAGGGTAGGACAAATTTGGGGTATGACAAGGGGGCTCTGGTATAAACTCTTGATTCCCTACCAATGCTGACCGAGAAATCTTCAAGATAGGCTGAGAAACTTCTTCCATTTGTTGTTGCTTTCGAGCTTTTGAATCACTTGAAGCCATTGTTGAGAGATTTTGTAAACTGAAGTTTTCGGTTTGTTTGGAGAAGAAAGTAGGGAGAGTTTGATGACTGAGAGTTGCAGAAATTTGAAGAAAGTGTTTCAAGTGAGTTACTTATAGAGGGAAGGATCACCGATTGTGCTTCTGCAAAATTAAATGACAAAAAGATAGTGGGGCACATGTGAAGACGTGATAGGTGGTGCAGGTGGTTGCACAACTTACGACCTTACTATGACTCATCATGACTATGACGTCATGAGTATAAGGACATTAAAAGGTCCATACGTCGAAATTGAAAGTTTGCAAGAAATGCCTATTTCTAGGGATGGCAAGCAGACTCAAACCCGCGGGGTCCACCCGCACCCGAACCTGAGTCAACGGGTGAAAGCCCGAGTTGACTGGGTTTGGATTCGGGTGTCATCTGATATTTCGGGTGCGGGTTTGGGTAGTGTGAAACCCGCACCCGAAACCCAAAATCACACCCGCTTTTATATATATATATATATATATATATATATATATATATATATATATATATATATATATATAATAAATTATATTATATATATATATAATAAATTATATTATATATATATAATATATATATATATATTGTGGAAAGTTGTAGGAAAAATATATTTTATGTATTTTGTTGCGGATTTGGGAGAAAAAACCCGAACCCAACCGGTGTGGACGTGGGTGTCATTTTGCCACCCGAACAGCTTTTGGATTTGGGTTAGGGCTCGGGTGCGGGTTTGGGTAGTGTGAAACCCGCACCCGAACCGTTGCCATCCCTACCCATTTCTGCAAGAATTTCAAATTAGACATTTATTGTGGGAATTTATTAGATGGGAATTTTAACGGTTAAAATGAAGACAATTGAAGAAAAGATATTTCGAAGAAGAGACATACAATTAAGCTTACAAAGGCTATTCGAAATATCATTTGTTTAAAGTAATTTTATCTTGTCGAAATACCATCAGAGTTTATATCCTCGAAGACGGAGATAAAGACTTAGAATATTTTGGAACTTTTTAGGAAAGAGCTTCAACGGCCACGTTGGTTGAGTTTGGCTCCTTGAATAAAAGAAGATTCAAATTCAAATGATTTATCTTATCCAAATAGGACGCGTGGAAGCCTTAGAGTTCGAAGAGCATGCAAATGAAGAATGTGGCATTCCGTGAGGAAAAGGCCGTTATGGTCGAATTAGTGTAAATTAGAATCTTAGCGTTAGATTTTAGTATGTTCAAATCTATATAAAACTCAATCATACTCAAAATATCAAAGTGTATTGAGAAACGAATGTTGAGAAATATAAGTATGAATTACCATTTATTTCCAATCGAATTACGAAGTCTTTTACTAGTTTATATTTATCTTCATTAAGACTCCTTTTTACATTTCTTTACCTTTTCGAGTCATAACCTTTAACATTTCTGTACTTTACTTCGTATCTTTTAAACACATTTCCTTTTTACTTACAAATAAGCCACAAACAAAACAAAGAATGAACACAATACGATATCAAAATCTCGAAGCTTAGACTATATCCTAGGGTCAATCTATTCGATCCTGCGAGCAACCGGAATAATAATCATTCTGGAGGACTAGCGCTTGTTTACGAATTTCGACCGTAAACAGCGTAGCTGCTAGAAAATGGCGTTTGAGTTGGGATTTTGGGTCCGCCCCCCATAAAAACCTGGCTCGCCCGGTAAAGCTCGCCCCGCCAAAATCCGTGGTCCGCCAAAGCCCGCTCCGCCTATTCATTTAGCCTGTTCCGCCTTAAACCCGTTATTTTTTAATTAATTTTAGTAATTTCAATTATTGACAATTTTATTTTATACATTTATTTGTAAATATATGCAATACTTTTTCGAGTCAAATTTGTTTAAAAGATGCTTTATAAAATATTGTTCTAAAAAATAAGTAAAAAATTTAATTGAAAGGTAAAAAAAAAAAGCATATTAATCTATTAAAAAATGAAAAAAATATCAAAATAGATGGGCAAGCCCGTCGTCCTTCAACCCACCACTTTGGTAGAGCGGGCTAAATTTGTATGCTCATTTCCACTTGGCAGACTATTTCGGCCCGCTTTTTTTTAGCCGGCTTAAGGCGAGGCGGGGCAGAGAACGGTTGACTGATTAACTAGTTGATAACTAATAATTTATGGTTGATGACTGATAACTTATAGTTTGTAGCTGATGACAGATGACTTATAGCTGATAAGTTAATTGAAGTGTTTGATAAAAATAGTGGTTCAAATAGCTAATAAATTAAAATGACATAAAAGACATTTAATACATATATAATCATTTTATTTTAAATTAATATAAATTATAAATAGTAAAAGTGAATTTTAGTTAAAATAACGAGGGTAAAAATGATAAGCTATAAGCTAAAACCTATTTGAAATAACATCTAGAAAATAAGTTACAAACTAATAAAATAAACTATAAGATAGTGATGAGTTTATTGGCTCTAATCCTAGAAGAATCTCATCTTGGAGATCTGTTTTGGAAAATTTTAGAAGGAGATTGAACTCCTGAAAAGGGAGATGGCTTAGCTTTGGAGGGAAGATTACATTTTTAAAATCGATTTTGAGTAGTTTGGCGATCTTTACTCTTTCTTTTTATAAAGCTCCTAAGAAAATAATAGTGGAATTAAATAAAATGCAAAATAATTTCTTGTGGGGAGGTTCGGAGGAGAAAAAGAAAGTGCATTGGGTTAGTTGGAAAGATATGTGTCTCCCAGTTGAGAAGGGTGGTCTCGGTTTTAGGAGTTTGGAAGATTTCAACAATGCTCTTCTTTTGAAGTGGAATTGGAGAATTTTAGGAGCCTCTAACTCTTTGTGATTTCGGATGTTGAAGGCGAGGTATGTGGATATGAAGTTAAGGGAAACTTTTGGTGTCAAGAATAAAGTTATTAATAGGTTGTGTTCGTTTTGGTGGTCGGATATCTCATCGTTGGGTAAAAAACTTTCAGATGATTGTATTGCAAAGAATTTCAAGTTTCATGTTGGCCTTGGCCATTCCATTTCCTTTTGCCATGTTCTTTGGTTGGATATAGGAATTATTAAGAGCTTTTTCCGGAGTTGTATTCTTTATCTCTTTTGTAGGATGCTTCTATTGGCGGGATAAGAGGTTGTAAAGATGGTCTTTGGTAATGTCGTGATTTTGGAATTCTCGTTCCTTCTTCCCCTAGTTGCGCTGATGCTGTAGTCAGTCTGTTAGAGTTGCTGTCCGCGGCTGATTTTTTTGCTGTGAAGCAGGATTCAGTGTCCTGGCACCATACGGATGATGGGATTTTTTCTGTGGCTTCATGCTATAAAGCCTTGTGTAATCAGTTCATTTCATTTGGTCCGGTTAATCGCTACGACTAGGCTTTATTTGCTATTTGGAATGTGGAAGCTCCTCTTAAAGTGAACGTGTTTGGTTGGAGGTGTTTTATCAACTAGAGACTCGTTTTTTAGTAGAGGTATTCTTAATCCTTCTTTGAACCTTGCTTGTGTTTTCTGTAATGAGTTAGGTGAATCTTTGTCCCATTCCTTTTTGTCAACGCCGTTATTGTTTGGAAGAAGATGGTCGAGTGGATAGGTTTGTTTTTTCACATCAAATTTGATTTTAAAGAGATTTTTTTTTGTTTTGGAGTTCCTTTTGTCGTTCCAAGAAAGTTAAAAAAGGAAAGGAGGGAATCGTTTGGTTGGCTACCGTTTGGAGTCTTTGGTTGTGTAGAAATGATATCATTTTTAACAATTCTATTTGGAATGCGAGGGATGTGGTTTGGGTTGTAAATCGCTTATTTGTAGGTAGTCGTATATCGGGAAAATTACTCTACCCGATTGTAACTTTTATGAGTTTAGTAATAATCCATTATTTTACTTAAGTTATATTTCAATTGCTGTGTAATTTTCTTCTTTTGGACTTATATGCCTTTGTATTCTTGTTACTGGTTCTTCTGTTATTTCAATTCTTCTTACTTTCTAAAAAAAAAATATATGAACTTATAAACTATAAACTATAAACTCAAGAAATGCAAACAAATATAAAAATACTCCATCTGGCCATTATTATAAGCAAATATTCTCTTTTTAGGTTCATTGAGTAATGAATGTATCTAGTATACATAAAAGATTAGATACATTCGTTATTCAATAAATCTAAAAAAAGAATATTTGCTTATAATAATGGCTAGAGGGAGTAAGTCATAAATCGAACATGTGTATAAATGGAGATAATTTTTATCTTTCAAACAAATTTTTATATGGATGACTTATATTGGAGCCACATATTTTAAGATGCTACTAGATTCTTCTCCAATAATAATAGTTTAATAATTTGACGAAAATTGAGAAGGTCAGATATAAACTACTCCTGTATAGATAAAAATAAAAATATATATTTTTAATTATCATATTTTAAACGTTAAATAAGTTTTTGGTCCTATAAATATTGCAGTTTTCATTTTTAGTCTCTTCTTGTCTTTAGACAACGGTTTTTAAAAAAAAACCGTTGTTAAAACCAGCTAAAACCGTTGTCAAAACTCATGAGGCACTAAAAATGAAACTATAATATTTATAGGAACCAAAAACTTATTTAACCCCGTATCGTAATAATTTTTTTTATTTATTTTTAAACTGAATGCAGTTTCCACCGCATATATAGTCCAGATTCAAGTTGCAACAAGCAAACAAATTAATAAATACAGTGGGAACGGGATGTGTCTCTATCTTTGCTGCCACAGTTTCTGTCAATATCGAAGATTTGATATCTTTGCTAAAATGCATGCTTCTCCATAGGATGATGGGTCACGATGCCTGCTCAGAGTAGTATATTAAACCAATACTTAATTCTGAAAATGACATGCCATTGAGAGTGAGACGTTCTAATATAAACTTTTGAGAGCTATTCCCGTCCAGAAAATATATTTTACCAAATTGTAATAGTTAGTATCAATCACCACTCTTACATGTATTTGTTTGACAACCATTATTACTAAAATTACATCATAAAAATTTCTATATATTTGTAGTATTATTTTATCAATATAATACTCATAAATTCTTAAAAGTTTTGAAAATAAATTTTTTTCTATTTTAAAAAAACGTATAATTTAATTAATAAAAATGTATATTTTTTCATATATATATATATATATATATATATATATATATATATATATATATATATATATATATATATATATATATATATATATATATATATATATATATATATATATATATATATATATATATATATATATATATATATAAAATTTACAACCCCTTAAAATGAAAAGATAAATCTTCAATACAAAAGATAAAAAATATTCAAATAAACATAATGATGATCCGAATTCGAGCATAAAATTCTACGTAAAATGTCTTTAAAATCAAACCATCAGACTATAATAAAGATAACTAATAATCACAGATACATAAATGCATGTTGTGTGCAAGTGTGAGTGGTTAAATCTCACGTCACTTAAAAATGTGTATAAAGTTTACTTTATAAGGGAAAAGACTCGTATGCATGAGACATTAAGATTTTGGGTCGAGATATATTGTGTATTCCTCTCTTGCAGTCCTAGAACATTGAATGCGTTGTTGCCCCTGACTTTCGCGGACTCCCTAACAAATGGTATCAGAGCTTTTGATTCAATCATGGTATATAAATTCTTATTATGCTATGTGGTTGTAGCTCTGTATGATCTTTCACATCCAAAAAGAAGAGTGGTGTATCGTTTTTGACTTGTGGAAAGTTTAAGTCAAAGATGTGTTGATACAACCTATATTACACTAGGTGTAGGTTAGTACCCAAGTGTTGATTGACATTGATGTGAGGTGTGTTGTGAGATTATATCGGTGGTTAAAGAGATTTATGCCAATATAAAAGTTTCAAAATAAGTTTTGTGTCTGATTTTCAACATGTAATTTTTTTTGGAGTGGTTTAACTTCAAGTTAAACATACTCTTGATGGTGTAATATGATAGCTATTTTAGACTATGGTTATCGGTAAAGACAATGTGAAATTCTTAGAGTGTTTTATCTTTAGGTGAAGTATATTTTCTTTTGGGGGAGTATGATGGCTTTTAACGATGATTATCGATGAAGACAATGTAAATTTTTTTTAGTGGTGTAACTTAAAGTTACTAAACTCTTTATGACGGAGTATGATAGTTATTATGAACTATGATTGTCAGAGAAGACAATGAAAGCTATTGTATTATTATTAATTAATATGGAGATTATTAGTGTTGGTTGAAAATATACATGTTGAAAAAGTCTCACATTGCTTAGTTTTGTAAAGGGAGAGAGAGAGAGAGAGAGAGAGAGAGAGAGAGAGAGAGAGAGAGAGAGAGAGAGAGAGAGAGAGAGAGAGAGAGAGAGAGAGAGAGAGAGAGAGAGAGAGAGAGAGAGAGATGCTATATAATTTGCTCAAGTTCATCATTACAAAATACACGAGTCAAGCATTTTAATCTTTTTTCTTTCTTTCTTTTCTTTTCTCTTATACTCTTGTGTTAATAAAGTATTGTGAGATGTAGTGAAATATTTGCTCAAAAGAGTGTGAGTTTATTGAGGATCGTAGGGTGGTTGAGGTTAGCGAGTGTGTTGTAACAATTTTTACATAACATTATTTTTTGGTTGTCATTTGACAACTCATAATTTTTCTCTAATTTTAAAGTTTCCATGTTATATTCTTGTATTGTGATTGTGTCTTTACATTTTTTACATTTAATTTTCACAAGAAATGACATGAGTTTGAAATTGAGAAAGATATTGGATTTAATAATATGTAAACAAAAATTAATAGAACTAGATTTAATGGACTATATATCAATATTGTTATTATCCTATAATAATCCTCGTTATTGGATATCTCAATTTATTTAACACTAGTTAATTTTAAAAATAAAAAAACTAAAAATAAAATGGGTTTGACTATTATATATGGTGAGATTTAAGTTAATAAATTTTAGTCACATGTTGTTCACACACACATACATACACACACTCACACACATACACACACACACATATATATATATATATATATATATATATATATATATATATATATATATATATATATATATATATATATATATATATATATATATATGAATATGTTCTTTTACCTTAGTTGAAAAATATATTTTATCTCGGTTGGGGAGGAGAAATAATGAAGGGTGTAATGAAAAGTTGAGAAATCTTCACTTCTGGCTAAAAGCCGAAGAGAAAAACTAAAAGGCGCACCACATTTTCTCTCAGTTGAAAGTTTCAACCGAAGGGAAAAGTGGCACTGATCATGAGTTCGATTTCCAACAATAACACTTTGTATTTTCAAAATTGGAAAGCATGGACCATTTTTCCTCTATTACTTCTTATATCTGACGTAATTTTTACCCCGGATTGGTTATCCAACAGATGGGAAACCCTTGTTTTTTTATTTAATTTTACAAAAAAATTCTTATTAACCTGTATTTTTTTCAAACGGATCTAAATTGTACATTTTGTGAAACAGAACAAATGGATCATTCGTAAATTAAAACCATATATACCTTATGTACCAAATCAATATATTGTTTACACCAAAGCCAGAATGAGACATACACTATCTTTTTACAACAAAAACAAAAATATATACAAATGATTAACCAACAAAGTCAAAAACTAAAGTTTTCTGACTTGGACAGATGTCCTAAAGTCTTCTGTTGTGAATGGTATCCGATCGTTAAACACTTATAGTTTAAACAACATTTAAAAATAATTAGTATAACGCAGCAGCAACAACAACAACAACAATATTAAACCTCAATAACAACAACAACATTAAACCATCGATCTCAACGATAATAACAACATTGAACCTTCAATCTCAATCACAACAATAATATTAAACTTTTTACTAACAACAACATTAACTTTCTTACAATAACAACAATATCAAATCTTTTACTAACACAACAACAACCACAAAGCAATAAAATCATTAATGATTCAATCTCAATGAATGAATGTCACAAATAAACATTTTTACCACTTAATTTAGAGGTATTGAATCTCAACCTTTTACTTCTAAAATAATACAACATATGATATCCCTCAAAAGCTCTATTTTTTATTAAAAAAAAATTAATAAAAAATACTCAAAAATAAGTGAATATTTAGGGTTAAAAATATATATTACTAAGTACTAAGTCATATAAAATAGTTTTTTATGAGAAAAAATCTATTGAAACAATCACAAGGGATGCTTGACCCTGGCAAGACAATAAAAAACAATCAAGATTTTAATTAAGAGAAGCAAGGATTCAAACTAGAATTCCAAGCGTCACTTCTACAGAAAATAGAATCTCCATTCTTAGAAATTCATTACTCCCATGCCATGAACTTAACATTCTCTATTACTTTTTGAATTTATAATCATCCATCATAAAATAGAATATTATTTCTACTTAGCCACGATGATCACAAATAGCTAGCCAAGTATAAGATGACCATTTAAACTTTAATTTTGTCGAATCATAAAACTGCAAAAAGTGAGTAGAAATGGACGACTACTCCCCAAAAAATTGAGCCAATCCACCTTGCAATACTATGTCAGACCAACAAGCTTATCATACAAGACAAAAAATGACGCGCATTCTCATTTGATAGGCAGTGATGTATGCATACCAAATTACATGCACCAAACAAAATTCCATGCCTAGCCAAGTTTAATCTAGTAGGCAATCTAAAAAACAAGAGCTTCCATCCAAAGATATATAAATATTGTTATGAACTTTAGTCTTCCTCAATTTTCTCAAACTTTCCACCAAAGAACTGTCCATTTTGCTACCTACATTTTGAGTAACCGGTAGAGTTGTAGAAGTATTTTTGACAGAAAAAATTGTTGTGACGCCACCACACGAAGTCGTCATTCAGGCTCTTCTTTGGTTGAATTATTTAAAGAATACTTTGAAACTGTCTCAATTGCATTAGCTCTGCATCATTAAAATCATCATTTGGAAACACAAAGTTCCATCTCCAAATAGAACCCTACTAAGTCCCCATATCTGCAATCTTGCAATATGGTTTAGCTGCACAAGTGAAGATTATTGAGAAGAGTGATTGCAATGTGTCATTACCTAACCACTTGGTCTTCCAAAATTAATGAGGTTGTCGTTGCCTAGTCCGTCGTTGATAGATCTAATGAACCAATTTCTAATGCTTGAATAGGACATACCCACACTTTTCACATTCCGGCACCAGATTGAGTCTTTTCTTCCTTTGACTAAGCAAGCATCCTTCAAAAATGTTGTCATACCCCAAAATTTTCCCATACTATTTCTCTTATACAAATTCAAATCAATACATAAAGCTCCAAGACACATTCTCCTATACAAGGCTCAGAAACTAGGGTTTAGTTTGTTCAAAGGAAAATCGATGAATCAATGGCTCCAAGAATCCCATATGGCTCAAAGTATCTCACATTACCTCTATGACAAGTATCAAGTCTCAGCTTAAAGGATTGATCATTCAAATGTTCAGAAAGTCAACAGTCGACTGGGTTGACCTAAAAGTCAACTGTGGGCAAAGTAAAGTCAAAACTCCTGATTTTTTGTCAAAGATCCTAATATTGAAGTATAATTCACCATTTGATCAAGTATTGATCATGGTTCATCAAGGAAAGATCAAAAATCAATAATTCAAAGTTTCTAAATTAGGGTTTTCATAGGAGAAAGTCAACTAAACTTTGACCAGCCATAACTTTCACATGGAACTTCAGAAATTTTCCATCCAAAGCTCATCTTGAAGGAAATTTGTTTCTCTACAAATTTGTCTCTCACATGCCAAGTCTAAAAATGCTCCATTTGAGAGATATGGACCAAAACATTATAGGTCCTTTTCAAAAGTCAACAAAAAGTCACCTTTTTCAAAAGAACATACAAGGAGCTCGGAAAATTATTTTGACATGAGACCAAAGACATTGGTTAGAGGACTCTTCAAGGTTTCTAAAAAGTCCAAGAACTTGAAAAAAATGTGAAAGCATGAGGAAATGGCAAGGTGCACAAGTTCACCTATTTTTAAGGGCATGTATGAAAAGAAAAGGGCCAAAACTCCAAAAATTTCCAAATGGGCCTATAATCTTTTTATGCTATCATTATTCTAAGCCCATGCACGCCCCAAAACAAGAGTCTCTTTATTTTTATTGTTTTAATAATTATTTCATGGTTTTTAATCATTTTAAATCATAAAATAATTATATAAAATAGTAAAATTAATAAGAGATTTTATTTGCTTTGATTTCAATCAAATATAACCATCCAAATACCCAATATTAGATACAAATTTCGTGCAAGGAGATACTTGAAGCAAAAGATACATATTGAGCCAAGTTTAGAAAGATTGGATAAAAATCATATCAAATTTTTCTCATAATCAATGGTTGATTTTTTTCAATTTTATTAACCTAATTCTAAGCCCTATATATACACAATAAACTCAGCAAGACAAGGGGACGAAAATTTGGAAGCAGCAGCTAGGGTTTAAAGCCTCCAAAAAAGTTCAAAACAAAGATAATCAAAAAGCAATTCCGCAGCGAGTATTAAAGGCATATGGTCGTCCTATCAGCCTCCGGAGGCTCTCAAAAGTCTAATTACATCATTAAGAAAGGCATAGCACGTCCAGAACGCGGCCGGTCATCTTCACCGGAGGTATGATCTTTCGAAGTTTGTTTTCTTTCATTCGTACGTTGCTAATCGTTTCGCTATGCATAGTCATGTTCAGGGACGTATTTGAGACAGGTTGAACGCATTACATGGATGCTTAAGGGCGTGAATGACAACTTACCATTATTAGGGCAAGCTAGCTGTTGAGTTCGAAACCATGGATACAGGCAGTTTCATTCGAAACTAAAGGCACCATTGAACTCGCAGCATGCCATTTAGTCAATCTGGATTATTTTTTTGTTCGTTTTCATGGCCATTCGCAGGTGTTATGTGAGCTCCTTGCCGGAGAAGGAGACCGGAATTACTCCGTTCCGACGACTGGATGTGAGGGTCTTTTGACCTTCCCGCGTGGCACATACGAACGACACCATTGGCCAGTCAAAGACAGCAACCTCTCTCTACATGTTATTGGATGCAACCGGTAGTGGTGGGCCCAGGTTTGACTGCTTGTGTAAACTTTTCCATTTAGCGTTTTGTTTTATATTTATTTTTCTGGATCGTACTGGAGCAACCTGCCCTAAAAATTAAGATTCTAGAGTCGCCACCTATTCTGAAGGGCGAATAGGAAACCCTATGCAGTATAGAGATCAGGGTAAGATACTATATTCAGGTCGAGGGAAGGTGTTAGGCACCCTCAACCCTTTCCTAAAGGATAACATTCAAAGATAAAGGTTTATGGCTAAGGAATTGAATAGGGGAAAATTGAGATTTTAGGGAGGGGGACTCGCCTTGTTGCCAAGTGCCTACGTATCTCCTTATGGAGAATCAGAGTCAACGTAGTTCGGGGAAGGGTTGTACGCCCTTAGAATTTGAATTGAAGGTGTTTGAAATTGTTTGTGCTTTGAAAAGCGTTTTTGAATTGTCTAATTGATAAGGATGAAGATCCATAGTCTAATATTGTGGTTTTGAAAGGTTTGAGAAGTGTTTTAGGATGTGGGCGTACAACCCTGATTTTAGTATGCATTATTAACCGCGATAATCGATTGGTTCAATTACCATAGTTAACAGATTAGTAGTTGTATCATTATCAATTTTAATCAATTGATTTAATTATCACTAATAACGAATTAGGATATTTTTTTTAATAATTTTTAATAATTAATTTGTATCGTTACCCCTCGTAATCGATTGATTCGATTAAAAAGAATAACGAATTAGAATAAGAACCATAGAAAGATTAATCATCGCGACCAATAAGATAGTCGAAACCATTTAATCAAATAAAAATTAATTATATTTTAATTAAATAACATTTTAATTAAAATTCATTATTGCCCATAGCGATTAATTAATTTAATCGGAACGAACAACAAATTGGAATTTTTAATATAAATATCATATGATAATTTTATTTATAAAAATAATCTATTATTATATATATAAATATCTAAAAAGAATTAAACAAAATAAATAAATAAATTAAAATATATAAGTTAATTAAGGATTTAGATTCAGTGTGGTTAGTTAGTATGGTACATGGTATAGGTGCTAATTCTGGGCGTTGGATTTGGATGAGTGGTATATTGGAGGGTTAGATCAGAGGGTTCACGGTGGAGTCTATGGACGTGTGCGCATAGGATCAGGAGTTTAAAAACTCAGAAAAATATATGTGGGAGTGAGGGCTCGAACCCACACCCCCAGACTCAATCAACACAACTCTTGCCATCTCAACCATGACACGCACGCGTCAACGAAACACTTTTAGTATAATATGTAAACTACAAAAGGACAACACATAAAAACAGGCGCGAAATTCAAATCGACCCAGTAATGTGGAGACACATCATCGTCTTCCTTAAGTGTACCTGTATTTTTTGCAAAACTTTGCTACGATTTTGCTAGCGTTTGGTTCGTAGCCAAATAACTTGCAGACTCCCAAAATCCACAAATGAACACCTAAATCTTTCGCGACCCTCTCTTTCTCTTCGTCCAGAGGTCACAAACCTGATTACACCACTTATTAATCCTAATTTTATCTCTAATAAAAAGCCCCAACTAAAACCTTATAAAACCCTAAACGGTCAATAATGGCAATTGATATCAAACGAGCCCAGAAAGTCAATTAACGTTCCAGAATTATTCACAGCAATCAAGTAAAGCATATTACACAAACCAATTAACAAATAAATGCGTGAATCATGCTAATCGACTCAAAGTTTAGAAGCACTTACCTCGGCTTATAGGAGAATGTTCTGGGGTTATTGATGCAGAGCAATGATCCACACAGCTTCAGAATGTTCCCACGAATCTTTTGCAACCCTCAAATCTCCTTGAAAGTTCCCAATTCCTCAAAACCGAAATCAAGTTCTCGGTGAGTTTTTTGAGTTCTTGTGTGTATGCTCTCTCAGAATTTTCGTCCCCTAATCTGGTCCCTTGTGTTTGATACTTATACTGGAATGAATTAGGTTAAAAAAGAGAGCCCAAGGATTATTGAATCAAATTTTGCCATATTTGAGAAATTTGATTTCTTTCTTGAATGGCAAGCTACTATTTTCGATCAATATTGTATCAAATCTTTCCAATCCATGTATGCACGAAATTAAATATATTTTAGACATTAATTGTGATTGGAAATACTTAAAAATCTATTTTCCATCAAAATATTTGATTTTTATGTTAATTAAATCATTAAAAATGAAATAAAAAATCATATTAAATCAAATATAATGTAAATTTCGTGGAAAATAATTTTGGGCATGCTAATGTCTTGTGGACCAAGAGTGTAACAAAAAACCATGGGCCCATTTGCAAATTTTCTCAACTTGAACCTCCTTTTTTCATATTTGGTCCTCAAAAATCACCCAACTTTGATCAAGCATATCTCACCCAATTTTCAAGCTATGAGAGAGTTCTAATACTTTTTGGAAACCTCAAGAGGTCCTCCATAAGCCACTTTGGAATATATTTTTCATTTGGAGCTTTTATCTTGATCATATCCTCTTTGGGAAAAAACCGCTTTTGGAGGATGCCTGAAAATGACCTGTAATCTTTTGCACTGTATCTCTCAAATGAATCCTTTCTAGCCCTGGCTTGTGAGAGACAAAGTTGTAGAGAATCCAATTTCCTTCAAAATAGGCTTTTAGTGGGGAATTTTTGATGTTCCATGTGAAAGTTATGCCCAGTCAAAGTTGGGTTGACTTTCTCCTAAGAAACCCTAATTTGAACCTTTTCGTATTCGTTCATCTCTGAGTTTCTATTAATGGAATCATGATCAATCTTTGATCAAATGATGGCTATGCTTCAAATACTTGATGTTTGACCAAAATTGGGAGGCTTTGACTATACTCTGATTATGGTTGACTTTTAGGTTTGAATCAGTTGACTGTGGATCTTGGGATTGTTTGAGCAAAGCTTTGGAATTGAATCTTGAATTTTGAATCATTGTGAATGGAATATGGAAGGAAAATTTTGGGGTATGACACGTACTAATATCAGCAAGAGAATTTGGCACAATTGGCAAGAGAAGAAGACTCGGAACCCCAATAACCTGGGTTCGAGCCGGGTATCCCACCATTATTTTTTTTAGTTATTTACTTACAGATCTGGTGCGTTGCCCCCATGCGCGTCTACCACGAATCCTCATCTCATCACCAACAGATCTCTAGTGATACAGATCCAACGTCCCAGATGCGAAGGACCACCATGAACCTTCAAGGCACCACCACACCTAAGCAGAGCTAAGTATTTCCTAATTAAATTTTATTTTTTTTATTATACAAATTCCTCTTTTCTTCTATTCTTTTATTTATTTATTTATTATCATAAGTTTTCTTATTTATTTTAAAAAGACTTATCATAAGTTATATAAATAGTTTATAATTTATTTATTTTAATCGAAAACCCGATTTTATTTTTAATATTAAAAATAATTTTTTTTTAGTTTTTTTAAATTAATATTTATTCTAGGTTTACAATTTAATTTTGGGCTCATTAAAATTATTTTATGCCTTAAAATCCTGATTTTAGCATGATAACTAATCACTGTCAATGGTAGATGTTATCCATTAATGCATCTTTTAGCCTTACAAACCCTGTAGGTCATAATAAGTTTTCTTGAATAAACTTGTTAGGTTTAGGGTTTGTAAATCTTTTTAGGGTTAGGGTTTGTAAACCTTTAGGGTTTTTAATCAATTAGGGTTTATACCAGTCAATGCACTAACCTTTTTCTTTCTTTGTTCAAATTTCAGGGTTAACCAAGATCTTCCGATTACGCGTCATGCAATTCAAAAAAGCTAAGTTCCGATTCTTTTTCTTAAAATTAATTTTTATTAATTGTTACATTTGCCTTATAGGTTCAACTAGGGTTTACTTCATCTGTTAAGGAACTTCTCTTACACTCATCCCTTTTGTTTATTTTCTATTTAATTCTCAGATGATCAGGGTCAATCAAGGTTCGAGGAAGATCAAGGCGGGGATCAAGATAATTAAATTAATTATATTTCTTATTTTCTGTTTTAATTCCCCCATCCCCGCAGGTGTTTATTGTAATAGCGTAGGTTTTAATTCCTGCCTTTAATTTCTATAATTTTAAACTGCGTGGTTAGTAATCTTAGGGAGTGCAAGCCTTTAACAGAATTAGGATAACTAATTACAAGATTAAATATTCGAACTGAACCACGTGATTGCCACACACACACCTTTAGGGTAATCCCTCTTGTTGCCTTTGTTGCATGTTGCCTTATAAGCCTGTTGCCTCTAAGTATACTAAATAGTCAAGTCCCCTCGATTCCGAGGATACCTAAAGTAAATGTTGCCTTCAAAGTTATTGAAACTCCCTCGAGGTTGCCTTATAAAAATGTCCCAATTGCTAAGGTATCCTTGCATGATGCCTAAAAAAAGATTAATGACTATTATATCCTTCCCTTAGACTACCTGCCTTCTTTATGGCCAGGGACAGTCTTATGGCGAACGATTATTTTCGATGACCCTTAAACATCCAATTGAAATACTTCGTGCCCTCTTATGGTATGGATAGACCCTTTCGCCAGAAAAGCTAAAAGAACGATTTTTCAAACTTAGGGTAGTTGCTACTAATTGCTTGCTCTAATTCAAATTACTTTTTACACCTCTTTTCCAAATCAAATTCAAAAAGGCTACGCTTATTTACAAGCTAAAGTTCTTCTTCAAAGTTTTTACTTTTCACACCTCCTTTTTCAAACAATTCAAAAGTGAGCTAAGCAATTAAGAGCCCATGGATAACCATGGATGCAAAGGGTGCCTTACACCTTCCCTTTGTATAACTTACCCCCCGAACTCAAAATCTTTTTAAAAGGTTTTTCCTGTTCTTTTAGCTTTTCCCAAAATTGGATAAAATAAAAGTCGGTGGCGACTCTTGCTTACCGCGACATTTCTAAAAGTCAGTTCACCGTATTACAAATGCGATTGGATATTTGTTAGGGACAAAATTGTATATATATTTGTGGACAGTTTTGTCGTTCTTAACAACTCAAACTCTAGTATTTATTTGAGTTTGCATTAAAAGTAGCTTACAAATAGTAAGTTTGTGTTTTAGTATGTAAATATGTGTGTAGCTAACATTTATGCATAAATGTGTAGGATTCTCAACTTTTGGCATTAACTAGAACTTGGATGAAGCTTAAAGAAGGCTTTGGATAAAAGAAAAGTCAAAAAAATGGAAGATTTCTATTGTGAAGCTCGCTAAGTGAGAGCTCTAGCATGTTATGACCCTTATTTTGACCCCTTGGTAGTGTCTGAAGCTTCGTGATCTCGCTTAGCGAGGTGCACTAAGTTAATTTTCCTTATTTTCGTAAGCTCGCTAAGCGAGATTGCACTTTTAGGAACTTGTATAAAAGCACTTCTTAGATATTTTGTGTATCTTCCAATCACTTCCTTTTCTCTTAAACCGGCCATAGTGATAAAAATTCGATTTTTATCCATTTCTTACTAAAAACAAAGTTTTAAGGCTTGAATCTTTGATCCATTGAAGATTGATGCTTGCTAAGCTTTGTACCTTACTTCTTGTTCAAGCTACCATGGTGATAGGTAGCTAAATCTTCTTTTGTATCAAGACAAGATGTAATCTTCCTTTCCTTTGTATATTTTCCTTTTGATTATTGTGTATGAACAAGTTATTAGTCAATATAGATGGCAATATTTTCTTTTCTCGGATATCTATGGTTTAAATGTTTGTGAAATACAACTTTTGTATCTTTATCTAACTTTATCATCTATCAAAGTCTAAGTCCAGACATGGAATTGGTGTTTGATATTCACTTTGTATCGGTTTATAAATGTTATTTGTGTTGTTTAATCGGTTGGGAAATTGTTGGTTGAACAATACGGTAAAACTTGCTATGCCGTTTCGGACACGTACGATGTAGACAAACGATACGTGATAATATTAATTAGTAATGAGTTCATATGCATGATTCATGGAAGACATACAAATTAGGTTGATGAAATTAAGTCTTGATACATTTTTAAAACCTTAAAACTTTCTGAAATTTACTCTTTGCTACTATAAACTTGTGAATGAACTTTGACAAAACCAAACCCAAAGTAAACTCTAACTTACGACACTGTAAACTGTAGAATGACGGTAATATCTCATCAATCCATGTGGAAGCGATAATTAAAAAGTACTCCAAATTTACTTACAACAATCTTTCCATACTTGAAAAACGACATCTCAGACCAACTACAATCATTATCAGATAGCAATCTCTAGGACCATTTACTTAGAAGGGAAGATTGAATCTTTTGACATGCTTGACTCCAAGACCTCCTTCGAATTTGGTTTTAAAAATATTATCCCAACTGATCTAGTTAACTTTTCTCTTCAACTCAAAACCTCCCCTCAAGAAAGCTCTTTGGATCTTCATAATCTCCTGAATAACTAACTTAGGAGCTTTGAAAAAGGCTAAAAAGAAAACAGGAAAATTATTTAGAACCACATTCAATAGGGTTACTTCCATAGAAAGATTTCTACTAAGCCAAGTAGACAACTTCCACATCAATTTATCCAATATATGATCCCAAGTTAATCTCTTCCTAGAGCTAGATCTAGTAGGAATTCCAAGAAACATGAATGGTAAATAACCATTTTTGAAAACTAAAAACACTGAAGCTGCCAGCAAGTCTAATTCAATGATATTAATGCCAAATAAATTGCTTTTGTTGAAGTTTGCACTCATCTCTGATCCCAATTCAAATCCCTTTAAGATTGCTTTGATACTTAAAAGGTTTTCCAAGTTCTCATCACTAATTATGATAGTGTCATCAACAAATTGAAGGAGTCTAAATTGCAAGTCAACATTGAATTTGAATCCATGCAGAGAACCTTAAAGAGTAACATTAGAGACAAGACCAGCCAGGCCTTCAACTGCCAACAGAAACAAGAAAAGAGATATTGGGTCTCCTTGGAGAAGGCCACTCTCCACATCAAATTACTTGGTAGGATTGTCATTCACCAACACAGACATTAAATTTGAAAAAGAAACTAAAGCCTTTATCCAAAGAATCCAAGAACTCCCAAATCCCATCCTCTTCTACAAGAATCTAAGAAAAATCCCCAAGACACTTTTTTGTAGGCTTTTTAAAATTCAACCTTCAAGATAAGACACTTATTATTAATCCTCTTGGAATAATCCTCCACTTCATTCAAAATCACAATTCCATTGAATATTTTCCTTTGAGCCAGAAAAGGCGATTGAAACTTGGAAATCAACTCATCCATCACCTTCAGCATTCTATTGTCTAAGATCTTATCATGGAATCCATACAAACTACCAATCAAGACGATATGTCTAAACTCTTATAAGGATTAAGGATTGTCTTTCTTGGGTATCATCGTTAAGAAGTAGGTGGTAACTTCTTTTGGAAACTTGGCATTCCAGTAGAATTTAAAAACCTCATAATGTATTCCTTAAGGATTCCCCAACACACTTTGAAAAAAGAAAAATAATAACAATCTAGACTAGGGATCTTGTTCCTCTCACCGCTCTAAATTACTTCTTTTATTTCATCAAGCGCGAAAGGGGCTTCATGCCCTCTACTATCCTTAACACTAAGCTGTTTTAAGTTAACTTCATCAAAAGTTGGCCCATTTTAAAAGGTTATTTGAATATACTTTTAAAGTTCTTAAAGACTTCCAATTTAACTTCCTTGACTTTTGAAATCCTCCCACTAGACGTTTTAAGACCCACAATGCTATTTCTATGAAACCTTGCCTTCATAGAATTATAAAAAAAAATTGGAATTTAAGTCCCTTTCTTTAATCCATTTGTGTCTCGATTTTTTCTTAAGAATGCTCTCTTTAAAGTTTATTGTTTTTCACACCTTACTAAAAGCCTTATATCTTTGGTCTTCAAACTACTAGCATTCAAATCCAAACAATCTTCGACACCCAAGTGATCTAAGTCGCTGAGAGATATTATTGCTTCTATCATCTTAAGATATAAACAACCAAAAAGACCTGCCTATTCCAACTCTTCACCTTCAAAACAACAACAAAAACAAAAACAACGACAACAACAACAATAACAATAACAATAACAACAACAATTACAACAACAACAACAACAGTAGCATGATTAACAACACCAACAACAACAGCAAGAGCAACAACAACAACAATAGAAACAATAAAAACAACAACAACAACTACTACTACTACAACTACAACATCAATAATAACAATAACAATATTATTTAAGGGGTGATCATTTGGATAGAGCAGTGTTTGAGGAATATGACTTAATGGAGGAACATGACGAAGCTGAACATGAATCTAGGGAATATAAATGAGAGTTTTATCAAAATAAAATTTTGCTAGAGGTTATCTTCTTAGAAAAGGAGCATAAGGATACCCAAGACTCTTTGGAGAAGTTAGAGGTGGAGAAAAAGGGGGAAATGATGAAATTAACCAAAAACAAGGCAGTGAGCTAACATGAGAGAAGGAAGATACAAATATTAAAAATAATTTTTTTGTAATAAAATAAAGTTTATTAATTAAAACTAAAATGCTGGTTGAAGTTATGAAATTGGTTAATAAAAGTTCAGATTTCTAATAGTTCTAAAGTTAGTTAATAATATATAAAATGTTGATTAACGAATTTATAAAGTTGGTTAATTACATATATGGTTTTATCTGTACCCTCTTAGTTTGAATAAAAAAACATTAAAAAAATTAATTTTATATTTTTTTCATCTAAAAATATGTAAGATATTATGAAACAGTGGGAGACAAATATTTAGGTAAACATTCTTAAAATTGCTCTCCTTACCCAATTACACAAAAATAATCCCATCTCAAAAACACATATCATAGCCCTACATGTATCAATAGTTTTATGGCTTAATTACACTTTTGGTCCTCGTGTTTTAAGCAACTCACGAAAATGGTCCTGCCTCTTTGAAATCCACAAATTTGGTCCTAACCTCCACTCCCCCCTTCCAAAACGCTGATGTGTCATTAAAAAGGTTTATGTGGCATGGGTAACATGGTTTTTTACAATTTAAATCACTTTTTATTATTTGTAAAAATTCTGAAATTTTTTTTAATTGAATTAATGCTCAAATCCCTAATTCACCTTGCCTTAACTCAATTTCACGCCCTTGTTCCAATTCATCTTTGTTTTCCCTGTTTCCTTCAACTAATTCGTTTCACTCCAATCTCTTCATTTCTCCAACATCTTCGTCTTCAATCGTTTGTCCTTAATCATCAATGTCACAAGCTAGTTACATGTCGACCTCTAGCTGTGCGTCACGAAGAAGAGAAGTACGTTGCTTCTGTGACCTTGACTCACCTCTCACTACTTCATGGACGACTGGGAATCCTGGGAGGAGGTTTAATGGGTGTGGGTTATTCAAGGTAAGTGAAGTTCTCTTTCTGTTTGAATCTGTTTCAAGGTAAATGAAGTTCTCCTTTGACACTAACATCCATAGGAACTTCAATGTTGACTCCATTAGTAACTTCTTTCTCAGCATTACTAACATCTTCATCTAAAGGGACTTCATTAATGACATCATCATCCTTAGGGCCTTCATCACCAAATTCAACTACTTCTGGTATATCCACCTCATGTTCAACAAAGACATCTACTAAGTTATGCCCTTTTGAATCTGCAATAAGCTGCAACAAGTCACCATCTGAGTTTAATGGTTTAAGTCCACGCTGAAATGATAGTTTTGGATGCTGGTACCACAAACACTTAAACTGCGCATACTGTAAAATCCGTATAATTTTAATATTAATTTTATTTGGAATATTGAATTAATAATTAGAATTATTAAGAATTTTATGGAAAATAATGGTTTATGGCATTTGGGCCATTGTAAGGAAATAGTAAAAAAGGGGGTGTGATATAGTAAAGTTTTTACTAACCTTAATATTATCATTTTTCATAAAATAATAAAGGATCGGGGAAAAGAAAGAACGTGAAAGAACATAAGTTTTGGGAACGAAGAACGTGAAGAAGAACTTAAGAGGGAGAGACCAAAGATCAAGAATTTGGCTAAGGTAAGGGGGACTTATCTGATTATCATCTATTATCGGGTTAGGGGTTGATAATACTGAATAGATGTAGAATTCGGGTGGATTGAGTCATATGATAGGTTTAGGGATTGAGTCAAATTGTATGATGTTTGACCCCTATGTTTGAATCTATGATGTCTGCGTTGTTATGGTCTCAATTGATGTGTAATTGGTGTATTATGAGGTATATTTTGTGTTGTTTGTGCATTCCATTTCCCTAGGTTCGTACTGGTATGAATTGGGTGAGTTTGGAATGTGTAGAATGCTGTTTTCTGCAGGTTGGGGTTTCTGAAATTAACGGTTGGCGCCGCGTACATAGGGTGCGCCGCGAACAGGAGGGCAGAATGCCAGGAAGTTGTGATACGCACAGGTCGCGCCGCGTACCCGTGTTGGCGCCGCGAAGGCGTAACTTTTTCTTGCTTCGCGCCGCGTGCATATGTTTGCGCCGCGAATAGCTTGGCAGAGAGCCAAGGATTTTTGCGACGCTCAGTTCGCGGAGCGAACTAAGATGGCGCCGCGTGTTGTTGACGTTTTGAGATATTTTAAAAGTTCAAAGATGCATAACTTTTTAACTGTTGGTCCGTTTGATGTGTCGTTTCGAGCTAAACAAATCTTATAGAATAATCTATATGATGATGATTGATTGGTTTTAGAATGATGAAAATACATGTATGCTATTTCTTATTGATGATGAAGATTGGTGCAAATACGCGTATGTTTTCTATATGATGATGATGGAATTGTGATTGAATGATGTTGATATATATGAACATACTTGATGATGATGATGATGATGGTATAAGTATGTTGTATATGTTGCATTCATTCATGTTCATTGATGATACTGTATCCATGATGATGTGTTGGATCAGTGAAGGGCATGATTCCCATTGTGTGGAATCTGTGCTGGCAGGGCCGTATCTTGATGATGTTGGATCGGTCATGGGTTATTCCCATTTGATGATGTTGGTACCACATGCATAGTGTCAGTTCATACATATGCATAACTTATAACATGATTGGATGTATTCCAGTGTTGTAAATGTTGATGATGTGTTGATTGTTATTGACTTGTTTTGAATGTCTGTTTATGAAACAATTGGGTGGATGATACAACTGTGATGTGTTATTGCTTTATAACCTTATAACATTTGTTAATTATGATGAGACTCACCCTTACATGTTGTCATTTTCAGATTGAGGATAGCGGCTGTTCGACTCGGTGAGGATTAGCTCATGAGTTAGTGTTTTAGTTAGCGTCAGGTGTCATGCTCTGGTAGTTGTAACACTGGGGACGCGATTGTTTAGAGTTTATGATTATGACTCTAGTTATGTTTTGATGTTTTGAAGGATAAGTTTTAAAGATGTTAAACTTATTCCGTTGAATAAATTTCTGCTGTGTTAACATGAAACATTTTAATTATGATGATTACCCCAGTGAATGCATGACATGTCTGAATGATGTTTATTTATTATAATTGTGGCACCCTTATTTTTATGTACTCTGAATACTTGTTTAAATTGCCGCGGGGTTAGTAAGGGGTGTTACAATAGTGGTGTCAGAGCATAGTCGGTCGTTATGACCAAAGTCTTAGTGTTAGCTTTGTTTTCCTGTGTATGCGACTAGTAAGAGTTAACTATTGATACTTCTGTTCTGATTAAATTGGTTGCGATTTAAGCAGAACAATGGCTGGAAGAGGCGGAAGAAAAGACGATGCTATCGCTGAGGCTCTGGGCATGATTGCTGGTGTGCTGGGAGGAAATGCCAATGGAGCTGCGATTGGTGCTGACAGACAGCTGAACAGTTTTCAGAGGAACAATCCTCCATTGTTCAAGGGCACGCATGATCCAGAGGGTGCTCAGAAGTGGCTTAAGGAGATCAAGAGAATCTTCAAAGTCATCGATTGTGCTGAGGATCTGAAGGTGAGATATGGTACTCACATGTTGTCTGAAGAAGCTGACGACTGGTGGATGGCTACCAGGACTGAACTGGAAGTTGATGGTGTGGCTATTTCTTGGGCTGTGTTCAAGAGAGAATTTTTGAGAAGGTACTTTCCTGAAGACGTAAGAGGTCGAAAGGAAATTGAATTTCTGGAACTAGTTCAAGGTAGCATGACAGTACCAGAGTATGCTTCGAAGTTCGTTGAGTTGGCGAAGTACTACGTTCACTACAACAACGATGAAGCTAGTGAATTCTCGAAATGCGTCAAGTTCGAGAACGGTCTCCGTGATGAGATTAAGCAGGGTATCAGATATCAGAGGATCCGGAGAATTGTAGACTTGGTGGACTGTAGTAGGAACTTCGAGGAAGATAATCTCAAGCTGAAGTCATCTCACTCTCGCGAGTTAGTTGACAGAAAAGGGAAGAAGCCTATGGATAAGAGTAAACCATATGGTAGAGGTAATTCCAAGACTGGTGGTTGGAAGAAGCCTAGTGGGGGAGACTCCAGTGCTTTTGTCAGGTGCTATAACTGTGGTGAGGTCGGGCACCGTAGGAATGAGTGCAAACTGAACCAGAAGAAGTGCTTCAAGTGTGAAGAAGTGGGTCATGTTGCCGCTGATTTTAAGAAGAAGATTGTGACTTGTTACAATTATGGTGAAGAGGGTCACATTAGCCCACAGTGTCCTAAACCGAAGAAGAACCAAGCTGGAGGGAAGGTTTTTGCTTTGTCTGGATCAGAGACCACTCCGGAGGATAGACTAATTAAAGGTACGTGTTTTATTCATGGCACACCTTTAGTTGCGATTATTGATACTGGAGCAACTCATTCTTTTATTTCTTTGGATTGTGCTAAGAGGTTGAATTTAGAAATATCTGAAATAAATGGAAGCATGGTTATTGATACTCCAGCGTCGGGTTCAGTAACTACTTCCTCTGCATGCTTGAATTGTCCGATTGACATTTTTGGTAGAGAATTCGGGATGGACTTAGTGTGCCTTCTGTTGAAACAACTCGATGTAATCTTGGGAATGAACTGGTTAGAATTTAACCGTGTTCACATCAACTGTTTTTCGAAGATAGTAATCTTTCCTGAAGGAGTTAATTCTGATGATCTGGAAATGACAGCTAGACAGGTGGATGAAGCTAT
Organism: Vicia villosa; assembly: GCF_029867415.1. Lineage (NCBI taxonomy): Eukaryota > Viridiplantae > Streptophyta > Magnoliopsida > Fabales > Fabaceae > Vicia > Vicia villosa. Next base: position 65,224,940 of record NC_081182.1, read on the forward strand.
CAAGAATGGTGCAACGGTGTTTATGTTGTTTGCATTGGCGAATTCGAAGGAAAGAGTAGTGAGTAGCGAGCTACCAGTGGTATGTGATTTTCCAGAAGTTTTTCCGGAAGAAGTGAATGAATTACCACCAGAAAGAGAAGTAGAGTTTTCCATTGAATTGATTCCGGGAACTAGTGCAGTGTCGATGGTACCGTATCGTATGTCACCGTCTGAGTTGACTGAACTGAAGAAGCAATTGGAAGAGTTACTTGAGAAGAAATTCATCCGTCCTAGTATTTCTCCGTGGGGTGCGCCTGTGTTGTTAGTAAAGAAGAAAGAAGGTTCAATGAGGTTGTGTGTGGATTACAGACAATTGAACAAGGTTACTATCAAGAATCGGTATCCATTGTCGAGGATTGATGATTTGATGGATCAGCTGGTTGGGGCGCGTGTGTTTAGTAAGATTGATCTGAGATCTGGGTATCACCAAATTCGTGTGAAAGACGATGATATTCAGAAGACTGCTTTCAGAACAAGGTATTGGCATTATGAGTATTCGGTAATGCCGTTTGGGGTTACTAATGCACCTGGTGTATTTATGGAGTATATGAATAGGATATTTCATCCTTATCTCGATAAGTTCGTTGTGGTGTTTATAGAGGATATCCTAATATATTCTAAGAGTGAGGAAGAACATGCGGAACATCTCAGAACTGTGTTGGAGTTGTTAAAAGAGAAGCAACTTTTTGCCAAACTATCGAAGTGTGAATTTTGGTTGGAAGAGGTCAGTTTTCTGGGACACGTAATTTCTAAGAATGGTACTGCTGTTGATCCTACAAAGATAGAAACGGTATCCCAGTAGGAAGCTCTGAAGTCAGTGTCGGAGATTCGTAGTTTTCTTGGTCTTGCAGGTTACTACAGAAAGTTCATTGAGGGATTTTCAAAGTTAGAATTACCGTTAACCAAATTAACCAGAAAGGGACAGGCTTTTATTTGGGATGTAAAATGTGAGGAAGGATTCCAAGAACTGAAGAAGAGGTTGACTAGTGCTCCTATTTTGATTTTGCCGAATCCGACAAAATCATTTGTGGTTTATTGTGATGCTTCGTTATGGGTTTAGGTGGTGTATTGATGCAGAATCAACAAGTGGTCGCTTATGCATCAAGACAACTCAAAGTGCATGAAAGGAATTATCCGACTCATGATTTAGAGTTGGCAGCAGTGGTTTTTGTTTTCAAGTTGTGGCGACATTATCTGTATGGTTCGAGATTTGAGGTGTTCAGTGATCATAAGAGTCTGAAATATCTCTTTGACCAGAAAGAACTGAATATGAGGCAGAGAAGGTGGTTAGAATTCCTCAAAGATTATGAGTTTAGTTTGAATTACCATCCGGGTAAGGCAAACGTGGTTGCTGATGCTTTAAGTAGGAAGACTTTGCATATGTCTATGCTAATGGTGAAAGAATTGGATTTGATTGAACAATTCAGAGACTTGAGTTTGGTATGTGAAGGTACTCCTACTAGTGTTAGGTTGGGTATGCTGAAGCTGACCAGTGGTATTCTTGAAGAGATCAGAGAGGGTCAGAAGGCTGATGTCGAGTTAGTTGACAAGTTGACTTTGATTAACCAAGACAAGGGCGGTGAATTCAGAGTTGACGAGAATGGGTTACTGAGGTTTGGTGACAGAGTTTGTGTTCCTAATGTTGCTGAACTTCGAAGAAGTATTTTAGAAGAAGGACACCGTAGTGGATTAAGTATTCATCCTGGTGCTACCAAGATGTATCATGATTTGAGAAAGCTGTTTTGGTGGCCTGGAATGAAGAAAGAAATTGCTGAGTTTGTGTATTTTTGTTTGACGTGTTAGAAGTCAAAGGTTGAACATCAGAAGCCATCTAGATTTATGCAACCGATGTTTATTCCTGAGTGGAAATGGGATAGCATATCGATGGATTTTGTTTCGGGTCTGCCGAGAACCGTTAAGAATTGTGAAGCTATCTGGGTTGTGGTGGACAGGTTGACGAAGTCTGCACATTTTATACCGGTAAGAATGGATTATCCAATGGAAAAGCTGGCTCAATTGTATATTGAGAAGATAGTCAGTCTACATGTATTCCTTCGAGTATCGTGTCAGACAGAGATCCGAGATTTACGTCTAAGTTCTGGGAAGGTTTGCAGAAGGCTTTGGGTACTAAGATGAGATTGAGTTCTGCTTATCATCCACAGACGGATGGACAGACTGAGAGGACAATTCAGTCGTTAGAAGATTTGTTACGTGCTTGTGTGTTGGAAAATTGAGGTACTTGGGATAGTTATCTGCCTTTGATTTAATTTACCTACAACAACAGTTTTCATTCGAGTATAGGTATGGCTCCGTTTGAGGCATTGTATGGTAGGAGATGTAGAACTCCATTATGTTGGTACGAAGCTGGTGAGAGTGCTGTGATTGGACCAGAAATTGTACAACAGACTACAGAGAAGATTAAGATGATTCAAGAGAAGATGAAAGCTTCTCAAAGTCGTCAGAAGAGTTATTATGATAAAAGGAGGAAGACACTTGAGTCAAGAGGGAGATCATGTGTTTATGAAGGTTACTCCTATGACGGGTATTGGTCGAGCTTTGAAGTCAAAGAAGTTGACTCCGCGTTTTATTGGACCATTCCAAATTTCTGAAAGAGTGGGAGAAGTGGCATATCGTATTTCTTTACCGCCGATGCTTGCCAACTTGCATGATGTATTCCATGTGTCGCAACTAAGGAAATATATTTCGGATCCGTCCCACGTGATCCAAGTGGATGATGTGCAAGTTAAAGACAACTTAACGGTTGAAACGTTACCTGTGAGGATCGAAGATAGAAGAATGAAGCAATTGCGGGGCAAGGAAATAGCTTTAGTCAGAGTAGCTTGGGGAGGACCAGCTGATGGAAACGTCACCTTGGAGTTAGAAAGCCAGATGAAAGATTCCTATCCGGAACTCTTTGCTTGAGGTATGTTTTCGAGGACGAAAACTCTTTTAGTGGGGGAGAGTTGTAACATCCGTATAATTTTAATATTAATTTAATTTGGAATATTGAATTAATAATTAGAATTATTAAGAATTTTATGGAAAATAATGGTTTATGGCATTTGGGCCATTGTAAGGAAATAGTAAAGAAGGGGGTGTGATATAGTAAAGTTTTTACTAACCTTAATATTATCATTTTTCATAAAATAATAAAGGATTGGGGAAAAGAAAGAACGTGAAAGAACAGAAGTTTTGGGAACGAAGAACGTGAAGGAGAACTGAAGAGGGAGAGACCAAAGATCAAGAATTTGGCTAAGGTAAGGCGGGACTTATCTGATTATCATCTATTATCGGGTTAGGGGTTGATAATACTGAATAGATGTATAATTCGGGTCGATTGAGTCATATGATAGGTTTAGGGATTGAGTCAAATTGTATGATGTTTGACCCCTATGTTTGAATCCATGATGTCTGCGTTGTTATGGTCTCAATTGATGTGTAATTGGTGTATTATGAGGTGTATTTTATGTTGTTTGTGCATTCCATTTCCCTAGGTTCGTACTGGTATGAATTGGGTGAGTTTGGAGTGTGTAGAATGCTGTTTTATGCAGGTTGGGGTTTCTGAAATTACCGGTTCGCGCCGCATACATAGGGTGCGCCGCGAACAGGAGGGCAGAATGCCAGGTAGTTGTGATACGCACAGGTCGCGCCGCGTACCCGTGTTGGCGCCGCGAAGGCGTAACTTTTTCTCGCTTCGCGCCGCGTGCAGATGTTTGTGCCGCGAATAGCTTGGCAGAGAGCCAAGGATTTTTGGGACGCTCAATTCGCGCCGTGAACTAAGATGGCGCCGCGTGCGGTTGACGTTTTGAGATATTTTAAAAGTTCAAAGATGCATAACTTTTTAACTGTTGGTCCGTTTGATGTGTCGTTTCGAGCTAAACGAATCTTATAGAATAATCTATATGATGATGATTAATTGGTTTTAGAATGATGAAAATACATGTATGCTATTTCTTATTGATGATGAAGATTGGTGCAAATACGCGTATGTTTTCTATATGATGATGGAATTGTGATTGAATGATGTTGATATATATGAACATACTTGATGATGATGATGATGATATTGATGATGATAATGATGATGATGGTATAAGTATGTTGTATATTTTGCATTCATTCATGTTCATTGATGATACTGTATCCATGATGATGTGTTGGATCAGTGAAGGGCATGATTCCCATGTGTGGAATCTGTGTTGGCAGGGCCGTATCTTGATGATGTTGGATCGGTCATGGGTTATTCCCATTTGATGATGTTGGTACCACATGCATAGTGTCAGTTCATGCATATGCATAACTTATAACATGATTGGATGTATTCCAGTGTTGTAAATGTTGATGATGTGTTGATTGTTGTTGACTTGTTTTGAATGTCTGTTTATGAAACAATTGGGTGGATGATACAACTGTGATGTGTTATTGCTTTATAACCTTATAACATTTGTTAATTATGATGAGACTCACCCTTACATGTTGTCATTTTCAGATTGAGGATAGCGGCTGTTCGACTCGGTGAGGATTAGCTCATGAGTCAGTGTTTTAGTTAGCGCCAGATGTCATGCTCTGGTAGTTGTAACACTGGGGACGCGATTATTTAGAGTTTATGATTATGACTCTAGTTATGTTTTGATGTTTTGAAGGATAAGTTTTAAGGATGTTAAACTTAGTCCGTTGAATAAATTTCCGCTGTGTTAACATGAAACATTTTAATTATGATGATTACCCCAGTGAATGCATGACATGTCTGAATGATGTTTATTTATTATAATTGTGGCACCCTTATTTTCATGTACTCTGAATACTTGTTTAAATTGCCGCGGGGTTAGTAAGGGGTGTTACACATACCCAAGCTTAAGGACCAGGCTTTCAATGTCCTTATAGTTCACAAAATCAACATCAGCACTAAAATCCATCTCATAAACTAAACCCTCCACGTAACATTTGACAGGAAAACTAACAAATCTACCCCTATGGTTAATACGTAGCTTCAACCTTTGTATTTCACTTGGCCTATGAATATCAAGACAACAGAATAACCATCCATACGAAATACAAAATAGAAATAGAAACCCTAACTAGTGTGCTGCCTTCTTAAAACCCTAATAGAAACAGTAAGCATGAATAGGAATAGAAATCCTAGTCGTAATACATACCTGAATGTGAATTTCGGGTTATTCACATCTCTCCCGTTGCTTGCCATGTTCTTCAATAGTTCCTCTTTCAACGCTTTTACAGTGAAGAAGAAGATGTTCTGTGTTCTTGGTTGGAGGTAAGAGAATGAAAAGAAGAAGTGAAATGAAATGGTTTAATTTGTTAGGGATTAAGGCTTAGTGGTTACTTAATTTAATTCAATTAAAAAAAAATTCAGAATTTTTACAAATAATAAAAAGTGATTTAAATTGTAAAAAACCATGTCAGCCATGCCACATAAGCATTTTTAATGACACATTAGCATCAGCGTTTTAGAAGGGGGGGAGTGGAGGTTAGGACCAAATTCGTGGATTTCAAAGAGGCGGGACCATTTTCGTGAGTTGCCTAAAACACGAGGACCAAAAGTGTAATTAAGCCTAGTTTTATCAACGCAATAGGTATTGCCTAAACATCATCCTTAACATTACCCTATATATATAAACGACAACAACGGAAAACTAAACCCGTATTTATTCACAAACATATAGTCTGCTGAGAGAATTCATATTTGAACTCAAAAAAACTTTCAACAAAAACCAACTATAATGGGTTCCACGCCTAATCATACCCAAAAACCACATGCTGTATTTGTACCATTTCCAGCACAGGGTCATGTGAATCCTTCCATGCAACTAGCCAAACTCTTCCGCTGCAATGGTTTCCACATAACCTTTGTGAACAACGAGTTTAATCACAAACGTTTGATAAAATCTCTTGGAGAAGAGTTTGTGAAAGGTCTCCCAGATTTTCAATTTGAGACCATACCTGATGGCTTACCAGTATCAGATAAGGATGCAACACAAGATATTCCAGCGTTGTGTGACGCAACTAGGAAAAACTGTTATGGTCCATTCAAAGAGCTTGTCATTAAACTCAACACTTCATCACCATATCCAGTTACTTGCATAATTGCTGATGGAACCTTTGGATTTGCTGGGAGAGTGGCTAGAGATTTAGGGATTCCAGAGTTACAGTTGTGGACAGCTTCTGCTTGTGGCTTTGTTGGATATTTGCAGTTTGAGGAACTTGTCAAGAGAGAAATTCTTCCATTCAAAGGTAAATTATATTAGTATCTCTCTTTTTCTATTTTTGTTTTCTATATTACATCTTATTATAGTTTGTGCTTTTGATGTTAAACCTGAAATTAAAGTATTGGGAAAACCTTCACAAATTTAACTTATCAAGAACAATACACTAGAAGCTTCTCTACTTTTGTGGTTTCTATTATAGTAAGATGAATATTGCCTAGTATAAAAAGTACCCCCTGCACAAGATAAATATATACAGTAAAAAATATTACGCTGAAGTAAAAAATTGTGCTTATATAATTTGTTTATTACATATTAATTTTAATTATAGTTTTGGCTCTTGATTCACAAAATTAATTAATTAATTTTAAATTTAAACTCTCGTACTTATACATTTAAATTAACAATGTTTGATCTTTTAAATAACAAAATTGTTGTGAAATATAATAAATTATCATAAATAAATTAAATGTAAAATTTCATAAATAAAAATATAATGCTAATGTTAGAAAAAATTTCAACTAAATTTAGTCTTTTTTATAATAATATATTCCTTAATTAATAACATATCTAAAAATAATGCTAATGTTAGAAAAAATTTCAACTAAATTTAGTCTTTTTTATAATTAAATTTAATGATGAAATAATTTATAAATTTTATGTTAAATATCAAATATATTCTGCTTTCATTAAATAAGTATGAAAATGTCCCAAATAATTTACACAATCAATCAATTCATAACCAGGTACACATATATTACTTCCATTAAGTATGAAAATGTGCCAAAGAAGCAGAACTGACCCAATTAATTTAGATGTTTAAAATGAAGTTTAAGTTTATAACCCTTTAATTTATGTGAGTATTTTAAAATAAATAAAATGGAACGAAAATTTATGTTTGATTATTCTAAAATAAATAAAACGGAGTATGTTTGAATATTTATAACAAAAAAATTATTCCCTCTTAAAGGAATAAAATGAAATGAAATTGATATCATTTCTTTGTGCTACATCCAATTTTAATTATTTAAATAACAAAATTTTATTTTACTTTACTTCATCCGTTCAAATAAAATTTTGATGAATTTTAAGATTAATTACCCTAACCACGGTAAAAGAAATATTTTAGAATTAAATTCCATTCGTTAAATAAATAATGCGTGAATATCGATGCTAAAATTGGATTCTACAAGTATTTCTGTCATACTTGACTTCTAGGCTGGTCTACACAGTCTGACACTATAATACAAAATCTAATTATTCACTAGAATACAAATTTAAAATTTCAAACAAACCTCGTGAAAGAAAAAAGAAAAATGATACGTTACTCCTCCACCACTCACTAGTCCCTAGCAATGACCTAATGAATGAATTGGATTGACACTGACACTTTGCAACAAAATAATACAGTACTAGTAATAATAATGTAATATGTGGACGAGATGAAACAATAGCATTTAGGTATTCTAAGAGGGATATATATATATATATATATATATATATATATATATATATATATATATATATATATATATATATGAGAATTACATTTTTATGTGAGAAGATGAGAATAAACCTGAATGATTATATTTTCAAATAAATAGTGGATATTAAGTGTCATTCTTTTTTTTAGTGGAGGAAAAAGAAAAAAAAATATACCTAATTTTCACAATTTATTTTAAAATCTAATTAATATGTGTATATATTTTTATAATTTTATTTAATTTAATATGATCGTTGGATCAATTATTTTAACGGTTGAGATTTAGTGTCAAATTAAACTTTGACATCTAGATGTCATTTGACTTACTAACAAAATATGGAATGTAATAGATAAATAGTATTCCCTCCGTTTTTTATTATAAGTCGCTTTAAAGAAAAAAATTGTGTTTTATTATAAGTCGTTTTACAATTTCAATGAATCATTAATACTATTTTTTCAATTATATTCTTAAATATTTATTATTCTCTTTCTTAAAATTATTTTAATTTGTTTTTCCCATACAATTAATAAAGGACAATATAATAAAATCTTTTATAATTTCTCTATTTCATACAATAAATAATTATTTTTTTTAATATATGTGAAAATGATAAAATGACTTATAATAAAAAAAAATTTAGCGGTCTACTTATGCATTGGCAATTGAGCGAGACAAAGGCAGACTCGAATACCTAATAAATACCTTCTTCCCGCCTTGATTTTTGTTACGGATCAAAAATTAAATCACAAACTGGTTTCAAATAGATTTATGGTAGGTTCGGATATTCTCACCTGACTTCTATTTTTCTAGTGTAATTAATTTTTTAATAAAAAATAATAATATTAAAAAAATTTAAATATACGTTTTAAATAATAAAATAAAAACCAAAATAAAAAAACTTTGACAAAGAACACGCAGTAGAAAAAACACGTATTCATGCATTTAATATTTTATTATCAAAATCGAATCATTTAAATTTAATATGATATTTTAAATTATAAAATAAAAATTAATACTTGCATTTAATTGAACTATCAAATTTCGATTGAACAATAATTAAATCTCTAAATGTGTGAATGCGTGGTTTGTGTGACTATAGAGAATTTAATCCCTTTAATTTGTGTTGTGTAAACATTTTATTTAAACAAGAAAAATACTTTACACAATAACGATATTATTTTGATATTTTTATTTTGAAACTACGTTAACTTATTTTTATCAAATTTTTAGATGAAAATTTCAATGTCGATGGCACATTGGATACAAGTTTAGATTGGATCACAGGAATGAAAGATATCAGACTAAAAGATCTTCCAAGTTTCATAAGAGTCACTGATCTAAATGATATTATGTTCGATTTTTTGGGTTCTGAGGCACAAAATTGTTTGAAATCATCAGCAATCATCATTAATACATTTGAAGAATTGGAAGGTGAAGCTCTTAACAATCTCAAGGCCAAAAACCCAAACATATATAGCATTGGGCCAATTAACACTCTTGGTAGGCATTTTCCCAAACAAGATAATGGTTTTAAAGCAAGTGGTTCAAATTTTTGGAAAAGTGATTCAGAATGCATAAAATGGTTGAATAATTGGGAACCTTGCTCAGTATTATATATTAATTATGGAAGTATAACCGTTATGACAGATCATCACTTGAATGAGTTTGCATGGGGTATAGCAAACTCCAAGTTACCATTTTTATGGATAATGAGACCTGATATTGTAATGGGTGAAAGTACTACTTTGCCACAAGAGTTCTTAGATGAAGTTAAGGATAGAGGATACATAACTAGTTGGTGCTTTCAAGATCAAGTTCTTGCTCATCCATCAGTTGGGGGATTTCTAACTCATTGCGGTTGGAATTCGACACTTGAAGCTATTACTTATGGTGTGCCCACTATTTGTTGGCCCTTCTTTGCTGAACAACAGACAAATTGTAGGTATTTATGCAACATTTGGAAAATAGGAATGGAAATCAACCACGATGTGAAAAGGGAAGAGATAACAAATCTTGTCATAGAATTGATGGAAGGACAAAAGGGAAAAGAAATGAGACAAAAGAGTTTAGAGTGGAAGAAGAAAACTAGAATTGCTACTGATTTTGGAGGATCGTCATACAAAAATTTTCATAAATTAATCAAAGAGATTCTTCATCAAAATGCTATTTGAGTGCTACTATATTGAGTTTAATATAAAAAACATGGTGGTCTATTACTTTTAATCAAAACACTTTTTATTTAAGCTTTAGTTAATGTAATTTGTCTCTTCTAAATTTTGTGTTATCATGTATTAATGTTGGGAGTTAGTGTATTTTTCATTCATAATGTTACAATTGTATCACCAAGACATTCAAATGTTGTGGTTCATTTATTGAGAAGGATGACTGTAACTAATGTTGTTTTTTTTATTCAATTGTCTTAGAAATATAATAATTTTGCTTTGTAAAATACTTATAATTTCATAAATAATAGTTCTTATTGTTGGAATTAGACTCAAACCTTGAGTAATTATTTATCACTACTCGATGACAATGATGGAAAACAAGAAAGAAACTTTGGGATGCAAAGGATTAGGGTTCGCGAAATAAAAGGAAGGAGATGATTTTCTGTAGAGTTTCTCTTTGTCCACAAACTGTGGAAAATTTCTTACTCACTTGCAACTGCAAATTATGTGAATACAAGTTATTTCAAAATAGGGGTTACTCCATCTACTTATAGTTTTAGGTTTGCTTTCTCCCTAAGCCAAGTAAAGCCAAAAACAACAAAGGCCTAAAACACTTATTTTGGGATCTTAATCGAATTTGTGTATAGCAACCTTCTTACAACACTTCGACAATACAAACACTTCAATACACTAAATTTTCGACACGCCTTGCGTCGAGTAACATTGTGCTTTGACACCAGGAATTATAATTTAACACACCACCTAATTCATTGTGTCTAAGCTATCTACATTCATCATATCTCTTAGTCTTTTGAATACTTCGACCTACACACCATTCGTCATGATGTCTGCAATCTGATTCTTAGTTCTCCAGTGTTCCAGATTCATCTTCCCTTTAGCTACCTGCTCTCGAAGATAATGGAACCTCATTTCGATGTGCTTGCTTCAACCATGTGCTATCGGGTTCTTCGCCATATTGATAGCTGACATGTTGTCGATCTTCATGGTAATTGCCCCATGATCTTCTACTGTAATCTCTTCGACCAGATTCACCGTCCATGTTGCTTGACATGCACAAAGAGAAGCACATATGTACTTTGCTTCACATGACGATAGTGCCACTACTGGTTCTTTTCTCGATCTCCAAGTAACTAGTGTACCACCTAGCATGAACACATAATCAATTGTAGATTTTCGATCCTCAGCATCACTGCACTAACTTGAGTCAGTGTAACCCACTAACTTACATTCTTTTCCTTCATCAATTGCAGGAAACAGAATTCCATAGTCGAGAGTTTCATTCTTCCATCTTAAATTTCTTGAGAATTTCACTTGCATACCTTCTTTGATGCATCATCAAGCCTCTACCACTCTTGTAGAATTCAATGCCAAGAAAGTATGAAATTTCGCCTAGATCAGAAATTTTGAACCCCTTGCTGAGATCACCTTTGAAGTCTTCAATCTCTTTCTTGCAGCTACCTGTTATAAATAAGTCATCGACATAGAGACATAGTATAAGCAGTTCACTCTTGCTTCTTCTTACATATACTACACGCTCAATTGTGCACTTTACAAATTCCTTCTCTCTTTGGAAACTGTCGATCTTCTTATTCCAAGCTCTTAGAGCTTGCTTAAGTCAATACATGGCTTTATGCAACCTGTACACATTTCTCTCTTTTCCATGTTTCACAAACCCAACTAGTTATGGAACATATAATTTTTGGTCTAAGGGTCCATTCAGGAAAGCAAATTTAACATCCATCTGACACACGTGCCAATTATTCATGTTCGCCAGACCAACAACAGGTGCAAAAACTTCATCGAAGTCGATTCCTTCCTTCTGAAGAAATCCTTTCGCCACAAGCCCTGCCTTGTGTTGAATCACCCCCCCTTTGGGATTACACTTGACCTTGTATACCCATTTCACATCAATTACCTTCTTGCCTTGAGGAAATTCGACAAGTGACCAAGTGTTATTGTCTTCGATGGACTTCACTTCTTCATTCATAGCTTTCACCCACTTTGAATCCTTCAATGCCTCAACTACATTGACGAGTTCAACATCTGCATAGAAAGCGTAATTTACCATCTTATCATCGACCACATCATCTGATGTAATCATAAATTCTTGCAACCTTACAGGCATGTGTCTTGTTCTCTGAGGTCTTCTTGGGCCTGCATCACCTCTGACTTCTTCTTGTCGATCTTCTTCTCTTTCGACTTCAGTGGATGGTTCTTACAATAAGATTCTCACTGAATCCTTCTTGACATTATCAGTCCAATACCATTCCTTAAGCTCATCTATGATCACGTCTCTACTGATCACTACTTGCTTGTTCACTAGGTCGAACAATTTGTATCCTCTAGTCGAATGATATCCTATTAGGATCATTTGACTCGACTTGTCATCAAATTTTCTTCTCAACTGATCTGGCACATGTAAATACCTTCAGATGAGTCAAGCTAGGCTTCACAATAGACCAATGTTCTTCTGGCGTAATTCTTTCTAGCTTCTTCGTCGGACATCTGTTTAATTTATATATTGTAGTCGACATAACTTCACCCTAAATTTTTTTAAGTAAGTGCTTGTCTTTCAACACATTTCGTACCATTTTCATGATGGTTAGATTCTTCCTTTCTGCAACTCCATTCTGGTGTGGAGTGTAGGGTGGCACCACCTCATGCACAATCCCTTCTTTCTCACATAACATGTCGAAGTCTTTCGACACATATTCTCCACCACCACGAGTCCTCAAAACCTTGAGCTTTTGACCACTTTGTCTTTTGACCATAGTTTTAAACTTAGAAAATACCTCGATCACATCACTTTTCTTCGTGATCAGGTAAGTCCACAGTTTTCGACTGAAATCATCTATGAATGTGACAAAGTATTTGTTACCTCCATTCGAATCCACCTGGATTGGACACATACATAAGAGTATATAACTTCAAGAGTTGCCTTCTACTTGCTTCCTGCATCCTTTCTAAAGCTATTCTTGTGCCTTTTTGCCTGGACACACACTTCTCTTGGAATGTCGATCTCTAGTATCCCTGAAACCATATTTATTCTTTTTAACTCTCTGATTTCATTGAAGTTGAGATGGACTAGTCGATAATTCCATATCCCTTCATCTCTGCTAGCTGGCGTCGCAAGACACTTGTGCCCCATCACATTAAGTTTGATCTTGAAGGTTTATTCTAAGACATATGAGCCTTCAAGATTAACCTTCCACTTGCATCGACGAATCTCGTAATCTTGTCTTCGATCGACACTTTATAATTCTTTTCGACCAACTTCCCTATACCGAGTAAATTTCTATTCATGCTTGGTATGTGCAACACATTGGAAATCACTAACCTTTTTCCATCTTTCCTCGTAATCATAACATCACCAATATCTTCAGCTGCTAGAGTATTGTCATTTGAAAATTTCACCATGTTCTTCATTGAGGGATTTATGTTGACAAACCAATCTTTCCTTCCAGACATGTGTGATGAGCATCCTGAGTCCAAGTACCATTGGTCCTTGAGTCTCTCTTTATCTCTTGTTGTAACCCTCAGCAACATTTCTTCTTCTACTTCTTCTTCTTCTTCTTCTTCTTCTTTTTCTTCTTCTTCTTCTTCTTCATGTTTTGCAATCACTAGAATAGTGACCATATTTCTGACAATTGAAATACTAAATGTGACTTTTGTCAGGCTTTCGACGACCACCTCTTCCTCTACCTGCAACACCACCTCTTTGGTTGCTTTGGTGTGAGGATTTTTTTTATTCAACCAGCTTCCTTCTTGCTGATTTTTCCATTCAAACTTCCTTTGCATTTCTTTTCTTTTGCTAACTGAGCCTGCAAAGCCACATCGCTCTTCGACTTTCCTGCTGATCTTTCATCCATTATTTGTTAATTAAATTCAAGCGTCCATTGGAGCTCTTCTTTTGTCAATTTTGAAAAATATTTTGATTCTTCCATAGCTAACACTATGTGGAAAAACTTAGGAGCCAATGACTTAAAGATCTTCGCAACAACTGATTTTGATGTCAACACTTCTCCACATACCTTGATTTGACTCACTAGTTTTGTGACCCTAGTGAAGAAATCAATTATGCTTTCACTTTCTTCCATCTAAAGCAATTCATACGCTCCTTTGTGAGTTTGTAACCTCACCTCTTTCACCTTTTCTGCACCTCCAAAAGACTTTTCAAGAATCTCCCAAGCTTCTTTTGCATATTCTACGTCACTAACATTTTCAAAATTATCTAGACTCAGAATTGGAAGACTTGTTGGAAAATGTCCATTCGGATGATTCATTGCCATCTCCATTCTCTCGCTTGGAATCGTTTAACCGGAGCTCTAGATACCAGATGTTGGAATTAGACTCAAACCTTGAGTAATTTCTTATCACTACTCGATAGCAATGATAGAAAACAAGAAAGAAACTTTGGGTTGCAACGGATTAGGGTTTGCGAAATAAAAGGAAGAAGATGATTTTCTGCAGAGTTTCTCTCTGCCCACAAATTGTGGAAAATTTCTGATTCACTTGCAACAACAAATTTTGTGAATAAAAGTTATTTCAAAACTGAGGTTACTCCCTATATTTATAGATTTAGGTTTTCTTTCTCCCTAAGCCAAGTAAAGCCCAAAAATACAAAGGCCCAAAATACCTATTTCGAATCTAAATCGAACTTGTATGTGGCAACCTGCGTACAACACTTCGACAACTAAAAACACTTCGATAGACTAAATTTTTGACACTCCTTGTGTTGAGGAACATCCTGGTTCAACACAAGGAATTACAATTTAATACTTATGATATTGATGTTAAGATTTTAAATGTAAAAAAATTGTAGCAAAAATATAAATAATTTTTCGTAAATACAATTCAATTATAATTACAAAAAATTTTGTTTGAGCATCGCGTAAAGTGTATTGAAAAATCCTAAATAGAGAAATTTCTTTCATATAACCCCACATTTTTTGGATTTGTTAGAAGAAGAAATTCTTATACATAAATACCCACAAACACACCTTATGCTTACACACAACAAATTAAAACACCACCAATTATTAATATGGTTTTTTTAATTTGAAAAATTACATGTTATACTTGTTATGGGTACAATAGAAGGATATATGCTTGTGTTATAAAGCATAGGATGACTTTTGGATATTGATATGTAAAAAGTGTCACTACGCCAAATTTAAGCTGTAGCAGCGCAGCTACTAAAGCGCTTTTAGCAAAAGTGCTCTCGTAGGGTTCGCTAAAAACAAAATTAATAAACAAAGGGAAAATGATGCAAAAAAGCGCTCTGATAGGGGGGGTATGAGAGCGCTTTTAAAAAGCGCTCTGGTAGGGGGGTGTATGAGAGCGCTTTTAAAAAGCGCTCTGGTAAGGGGGGTATGAGAGCGCTTTCCAAAAGCGCTCTGGTAGGGTTGTCTATTAAAGCGCTTTTCAAAGCGCTGGTATAGGGGGGTTTAATGAGAGCGCTTTTTAGTCAAAAGCGCTGGTATAGACCAGGCTATGAGAGCGCTTTTCAGAAGCGCTTTAGTAGCCTTTATTACTAAAAAACCAAAAACACGCTTCTCACCGGTTACTGTTTCTCACTTTCTCTCTTTCGTTTTCTGTTCTCTGCACGCGAAAAACCCTCACTGTATCTTCATCATCCTCCATCGCCCTTCCGTCCACCACCATCGGTGCCATCCACCACCGTCGGCGTCCCTCCGTCTACACTCGTTTTCTCCTCCGTCTTCATCCAGAACCTCACCACCGGTGAGTTTTAGGCTTCATTTTCTTTTGTTATTTTTCTATCACTTATTTTTTCAGTGAAAATTTTGGTATCAAAGATTGGACTTCTGCCTGCAACTTGTTTGATGAAATGCCTGAAAGAAATTTGATAGCATTTCTATAGTAAAACAAATGTATTCATATTAAGTTTATTTTCATATTTAGTTTATATTCCAAGTTGAAATTTGATATAATCCATCAGTTTAGTTTAGTTTAGTTCAGAGATTGGGAATGATTTATGGGTTTAGTTTTAAGGGTTTCAACTAAGGGATGTTGTTTTTCTTTACCTTGCACAGTTGCACTGCAATTTGAGAATGAAGCATATTACATGTTTGATTAAATGTCTTTAGAGTGTATTGTTGAGTTTGAATGATATTGTGCTTCTCTTTGAGTTTTGGTTTTGGTTCATGTTCATGGCTGCCCGAGTTCGTTGTGTAAGACATGTTTGAAGTGAACTTAAGTATGTGTTAATAGGTTGGTGTAGTGGCTTCCCGGTTTCTAAGTTAATTGATTCAAAGGTGGTTGGAATTGATCTCATGTTTTGAAGTGGAATTAAGTCATATTTTGTATTGATATTATTTGATTTTGATAGCTTACGGTTATAAAATAATTTTGTAGTCATCTTAGATTTGGTTATAAAATAATATTGTATTAAAGAATTCAACACAAGTTTTCCTCAAATTTATTGGTTGTTGTGTTTCATGTGTTTGTTGATATGAGGTATTGCCTTCAAATTTGTGATGCTCTCTAAACTTTAGACATGTTTTTGGAACTGATTTGTTTTGCAATTTCATTTTATAAATAGAAGAAGTGGCTTTTAAATCACCCTAAATTGGTGCAGTTTCTACTAATAGTGGTGTGATGTTGGTGGGTCCAAAGAAGGGTATCGTAGTTGCTCGCTTTTGCGACAACTTTTTGTGTGCTTTCTCGTTAGACATTAATGCTGCCCCGTTATGAAAATACATGCTAAATTGTTGTTTTCTCATGAGATATAATTGCTCCACCTTGATTTATCCATTTGTATGACTCGACTATGATTTGTGGTCGTTTTCACGCCGTTGTTTTGACATGCGTAGTTGCTGCCCCGGTTTCTAAGTAGTTGTTAAACTTTGATTTGCGGTACTATGTATCTAGAATTGCTATAACATCTGGGTGATGATTATTTTTCAGGGGATATTAAAGATTTTTTAAAAGAATATCACTAGAGACATCAGATTAGCTTACGGTGTGTGGTTCCAAAAGTTTCTGAATTTCTCTAAAGGTAATTAGTTATTCTTTTGCTATAGTTTCTGAATTTCTCTAAAGGGGACTGAATACTAATAGTTTATTTTTAGATTATATTAAGTAATACTCATTTTTTTTGGTACAATGGATATTTGTATTTAACTGCATCGTGTGTGTGTGTTTAATTTTACAGTTACTTTGAAGTCTCTGGTTTCTACTTGTACAACGCCGATTCAAACCTACCCATCTCCCACATCAAGTGTAACTCAGGTTACTATCCCTTTCTTCTTGCTTATAGTTGTTATTTTCTGCTTATAGTTTATTGTTTATGGTTCTATTTAATATCAATTTAGTGTCTCTCAACCAGTTTTTTGGTTTGTGGACTTATATTACCTTGAAATAAGGTAATGTCTTCTTTAAGAAATCGGGTATTCTGATTAGGTATTCAGATTAGGTATTCTATTATGATGATAGCTATTTATTATCTTGACAGAATTCCTTAGTACCTGATAGAGAAACCAAGAAGCATTTGTTTAGCTTAATTAAGACATGGATAAGACATGGATGAATTCAAACCGATTGTCGAAAGAGTACGAGAAAGGTGTATGGGAATTCGTTGAGTTTGCGGTTGCGCACTCCGAAGACCCACTTCGAATGCCGTGTCCTTGCTTGGGTTGCGGTTATGGGGGTAAGGTTGACGGGAATAAGTTGGCATCCCATTTACTACGGTTTGGAATTGATAGAAGTTATACATGTTGGACAATGCATGGTGAGAAAAGTAACGGGAATGCTGAGTCGAGTTGTAATAGGAAGTATGCTTCAAACGACGATTGCACAGACACATACGAGTGCGATCGAGTCGAAGAGATTGCAGAAGCGCTTGAAGAAGATCTTGCGGATTGTCCCAAAATGTTTGAGAGGTTGGTAAGCGATGCAGAGAAACCGTTGTATGATGGTTGTTTAAAATTCACAAGATTGTCTGCGGTGTTAAAGTTGTACAACTTAAAGGCGGACAATGGATGGTCGGATAAAAGTTTCACAGAGTTATTAGCCTTTATGAAAGATATGCTACCAAAGGATAATGTTCTTCCCAATCGAACGTATGAAGCCAAAAAGATGTTGTCCTCTATTGGCATGAGCTATGATAAGATACATGCATGTCCAAACGATTGCGTTTTGTTTCGAAACGAGTATGCAGCGTTGAATGAGTGTCCTAAATGTGGTGCCCCTCGATATAAGAAAAAGTTGTCTCCTGCTAAAGTCTTATGGTATTTTCCTATAATTCCGAGATTTAGACGCATGTATCGTAGTGAGACCGATTCAAGACACTTGACTTGGCATGCAGATGAAAGAATTATTGATGGAAAGTTGCGACATCCGGCAGACTCACCACAATGGATGAAAGTTGATACTGATTATCCTGAATTTGGAAAAGAAGCAAGAAACCTTCGGTTGTCATTGTCTACTGATGGAATGAACCCGCATGGTATTCAAAGTATCTCGCATAGCACATGGCCTGTGATTCTTATGATTTATAACCTACCTCCGTGGCTATGCATGAAGCGTAAGTACATGATGTTATCTATGCTAATTTCTGGGCCTAAACAACCAGGGAATGACATAGACGTATACTTGGCACCGTTAATCGAAGATTTAAAGTTTTTGTGGGAGAACGGTGTGGAGGTTTACGATGGGTATAGGAAGGAAAGTTTCAACTTGAGGGCGATGTTGTTTGGAACAATTAATGATTTTCCAGCATACGGAAATCTATCCGGGTACATCAATAAAGGTCAAAAGGCGTGTCCTGTTTGTGAAACACGATTGGAGCTTTGTCAGAAGAATGTCTTTCTCGGCCATCGTAGATTCTTAAATTCTAATCATCACTACCGTGGGTGGAGAAAAGCATTCAATGGAAAGGCCGAACATCGTACAGCCCCGCCTTTTTTGTCAGGTGATCAAATTTTTGAAAAGGTGAAAGATGTGAGCACTCAGTTGTTAGAACAAGATTTGTTCTGATCAATTATCTTAGTTTTGATGATAACAATAATATGAATTTTGCTTAAGATAATATGGTACTCTAATCCAATGCAATTTCCTTTTCAGGAAATATATAAAGAGTACGCATAATTCAGCGCTCAGAAGCTTTGTCTCAAAGGGTTCAGCATGCAACATCAGAACATGGTCTGGCAAGACATCAGAAGATGGTCGAAGCAGAATCAGAACATGGGTCTATGGAAGCATCAGAAGAACAAGAGAACAGAAGCACTGAAGTTCTGATGGTATCACGCTCAGAAGCACTTCAAGGTCAGAAGATCAGAAGATGCTATGCACCAAGCTGTTTGACTCTGATGATATTCAAACGTTGTATTCACAAACATCAGATCAGAAGAAAGTACAAGTGGCAAGCTACGCTGACTGACAAAAGGAACGTTAAAAGCTATTAAAGGCTACGTCAGTAGACACAGCGTGAACAAGGCTCGAGGTAGTTGACAAAAGCGTATAACATTAAATGCGATGCTGTACGGAACACGCAAAGCATTAAATGCACTCAACGATCATCTTCTCCAACGCCTATAAATATGAAGTTCTGATGAGAAGCAAGGTTAACGATCCTGAACAAACAACTCAAATTAACTTGCTGAAACGCTGTTCAAATCAAAGCTCAGAATCTTCATCTTCATCAAAGCTCACTACATTGCTGTTGTAATATATTAGTGAGATTAAGCTTAAACGTTAAGAGAAATATCACAGTTTGTGATTATCGCTTTTAAGAAGCATTTGTAAACTCTTAGAATTGATTACATTAAGTTGTAAGGAACTAGAGTGATCGTGTGGATCAGAATACTCTAGGAAAGTCTTAGGAGTGAACTAAGCAGTTGTAACTAGAGTGATCGTGTGGATCAGTAGACTCTAGAAAAGTCTTAGAGGGTATCTAAGCAGTTGTTCCTGGAGTGATCAGTGTGTGATCAGAAGACTCTGGAAGACTTAGTTGCTGACTAAGTGGAGAACCATTGTAATCCGTGCGATTAGTGGATTAAATCCTCAGTTGAGGTAAATCATCTCTGCGGGGGTGGACTGGAGTAGTTTAGTTAACAACGAACCAGGATAAAAATAACTGTGCAATTTATTTTTATCTGTCAAGTTTTAAAGCTACACTTATTCAAACCCCCCCTTTCTAAGTGTTTTTCTATCCTTCAATTGGCATCAGAGCGCCGGTTCTAAGGTGCAAGCACTTAACCGTGTTTAGAAAAGATTCAGGAAGAGAAAAACGCTTCAGTAAAAGATGGCTGGTGAAATTCCAACAGACCCACCTGCATCTACATCTGGCTCTGCTGAGCAATACAACGGTAACAATGGTTATACCAGACCGCCGGTATTTGATGGTGAAAACTTTGAATACTGGAAAGATAAACTGGAAAGTTACTTTCTTGGTCTAGATGGTGATTTATGGGATCTTCTGATGGATGGTTACAAACATCCAGTAAATGCCAGAGGCGTAAAGCTGACAAGGCAAGAAATGAATGATGATCAGAAAAAGCTTTTCAGGAATCATCATAAATGCAGAACTGTTTTGCTGAATGCTATCTCTCATGCTGAGTATGAGAAGATATCTAACAGGGAAACGGCCTATGACATATATGAGTCCTTGAAAATGACTCATGAAGGAAATGCTCAAGTCAAGGAGACTAAAGCTCTAGCTTTAATCCAGAAGTATGAAGCCTTCAAGATGGAGGATGATGAAGACATTGAAAAGATGTTTTCAAGATTTCAAACTCTTACTGCTGGATTGAGAGTTCTTGACAAGGGATACACCAAGGCTGATCACGTAAAGAAGATCATCAGAAGCTTACCCAGAAGATGGGGTCCTATGGTGACTGCATTCAAGATTGCAAAGAATCTGAATGAAGTTTCTCTGGAAGAGCTTATCAGTGCCTTGAGAAGTCATGAAATAGAGCTGGACGCAAACGAGCCTCAAAAGAAAGGTAAGTCTATTGCATTAAAATCAAATATCAAGAAATGCACTAACGCTTTTCAGGCTAGAGAAGAAGATCCTGAAGAATCAGAATCTGAAGAAGAAGATGAACTGTCCTTGATCTCCAGAAGGCTAAATCAACTCTGGAAGACCAAGCAAAGGAAGTTCAGAGGCTTCAGAAGTTCAAGGAAATTTGAACGTGGAGAATCTTCTGATGAAAGAAGATTTGACAAGAAGAAGGTCATGTGCTATGAATGCAATGAGCCTGGACACTTCAAGAATGAATGTCCAAATCTTCAGAAGGAAAATCCCAAGAAGAAGTTTCATAAGAAGAAAAGTCTTATGGCAACCTGGGATGAGTCAGAAGATGATTCAGACTCTGAAGATGAGCAGGCTAACTGTGCGCTAATGGCGACAGAAGATGACAGATCAGAATCTACATCAGAATCAGATTCTGAAGAGGTTTTTTCTGAACTTACTAGAGATGAGTTAGTTTCCGGTCTAACTGAACTTCTGGAACTCAAGTCTCAAATCAGTCTCAAATACAAAAAGCTGAAAAAGCTATTTGAATTTGAAACAAAGAAGCTTGAGTTGGAGAATTCTGAATTAAAAGAAAAACTTTTAAAATTATCCAATAATGTTGGATCTCCTTCTGATTCAGAAAAATCCACTCCTAGTCTAAACCATATTCTGAAAGAATATGATTTAAGTTTCAGGAAGTTCTTATCTAGAAGTATTGGTAGAAGTCAGCTAGCTTCTATGATATATGCTGTGTCTGGAAACAAAAGAGTTGGCATTGGTTTTGAGGGTGAAACCCCATACAAACTTGAACCTGTTGATGAAATGAAATTCACATACAAGCCATTGTATGATCAGTTCAAGTATGGCCACTCCCATGATATTAGGCACACTTCACATGCTCAAAGCTTTCACATAACACACACCAAAAAGCATGTGACACAACCTAGGAAATATCATGAAACTCACATTAAAAATTATCATGCTGTTACTCCTTCTGCTTACAATGTTAAACCTAAGTTCAATCAGAACTTGAGGAGAACTAACAAGAAAGGACCCAAGAAAATGTGGGTACCAAAGAAAAAGACTATTTCTTTTGCAGATTCTCTTGGTGACAAAGAAGATAAAAGTCAACATGACATGTCTCCTGGACTCAAGTTGGTCTCAACACTTGAAGGGAAGAAAGACTGTCTTCCAAGTTCTGGTACTTAAATCTGTTGAAGAAACTTTGTCTGAAGGAGATCAGAAAAGATAGTTTATCAGTCTTGAAATCATCTGTTTTGTTTGTTTCTCAAGCAATGGTGTTTTGTTCTTGAGTATTCTAAATGCTCTAAATGCTACAGAATATACAAAATTGAAACATTGATTGTGGACGAATCAATAAACATCTGGTTTGATGATAAACTTGTTTCTGATGAAACAAAGAGCTTAAGAATTTCTGCAGATACAGTTTTGTCTTATCAGAAGCTGCAGAACAAAGAAGTGAACCTCCAGAAGATGTGTATGTCAGAAGTAATGGATCAGAAGATCATTCAGATTTATATCAGCACACTTCAGAAGGAGTGTTTCCAGAAGAGAAACTTGATCAGATCAGAAGCAGTGATCAGAATCTGAAGACGTAAAGTCTATTCTGAAATTTACAGCTGTCATCTATTATCTGATGGTGAACACGTGTCTGTACGGTTAGTACAAAGCGTGCAGTTGAAAAGACGCCGACCTAGATAACTGTTTTAAATCATTTCATTTACCACGTTCTCTCTCCTCACGTCACTCATCATTTAATAAAATTGATTTCTTTTGATTCTGGAACTGTTCAGTTTATATTTCTTATTATTTTCCGTTTCAAATCCGTCTCTATATATTCTTTTCAAATCATTTCTTACATTTTTTTCGCTCCCTTGTCTCTCTCTCTCCTTGCATTCTCTCGTTTGAAAAGTTCTTAGCCGTTTTCTAAAAACCCTAATCGAAAACCAAGTTCGCTCTTCTTGTTCGTTTTTGTTCATTCTGCATCCATGGCTGCCTTCTCATCCCAAAATGCTGAGTCATCTGTTCCTCATCATCTCCAAGAAGAAACTTTGCAACTCACTCCTGTTGTTGCATGCTCCATTCCTAAAGATGAATTGGAAGTTCTGTGTGAACTCATGGTTGACTTTGACAACATTGAAGAAAACCAATTTCACCTTAAAGAAGACATCATCTTTCAAGGATGGACCTCGTTGTTCGCTGAGTTCGTTGGTCCAGTTTATCCGGATCTTGTCAAGGAGTTCTGGGTACATGCTGTGGTTGCTCCAAAATCTATATTTTCTTTCGTCCATGGAAAGTTTGTCGTTATTACTGAAAACATCCTAAGAATGATGTTTGATCTGAAAAACCCTGAAGGGGTTTTTGAGCTTGATCAAAGGGCAGATATGGGAGATGTCCTATCCACTCTTTATCCAAATGTCAAGAAAACAAAATACGTCAAGGAATTGAGAGATGTCTACAGAATCTGGACAAAGATCCTTCTTGGGTGTTTCTACCATAGGAAATCAACACATGCTTCGGATTTCATCAGTAATGATCAAAGGTATATTCTTTATTGCATTGCCACTCAGAAAAAGGTTGATGCGATTTACATTATCTTCAACCATATGTGGAAAGCAGTAAAGGATTCCAGAAACGCTTTCAGAAAAGAAAATGGTGGAACAATCATTCCTTTTGGTAGAATTATTACAAACCTTCTGGTGCATTCCAAGATTGTTGAGAGTCTGGAGTCTGAAGGTGTTATCAAAAACCTTGCTGTCACCTCTGGAGCCTGTCTGAATGCTTATTCTTTGAAGAAGATGAAAATTATTGACACTATCCTCAAAGTTCCTCAACCTCTAGCTGGAACAAGAATCAGAAGAAAACCAGTACTAGATGACTTTGAAACCTTCTTCAATAGTGAGGTACCTGAAGTCAGAACTAAGTATCTGAAGTCACAAAAAGAGGATAAGAGTCTTAAAGATCAAGACAAAGGTGCTCCTATTAAAATGAATCGTAAGAAGGAAGAAAGGACCAAAAGAAAGTTTGATCATCCTGCTGCTACCACCAATAAAGAAATGGTCCCAGAAGAAGTCATTGCAAAGGTTGCTAAGGCTGTCTCTGCTGATTTTGAGAAGAAAAAGAAGGAAGCTGAGAAAAAGAAGAAGAAGTCTAATAACAATGCTGAGATTGTTGGAGTTGTTGAGAAGAAGAAAATCGGAAAAAGAAAGATGATTCTTCAAGAATCTGATGAAGAAAATATCTCTCAAGAGGCTGAGAATCAACCCGAAGTTCTGGCATATGTCAGAAGGAAAGAAATCGCTAGCGGCAAAACAAAGATTTTTGAAGAGCCGAAGAGTAAGAAGCAGAAGAAGACTGAGGATGTGGCCAAAGCTTTTCTGAGAGGTTCCAAAGGTATATGCATTTCTGAACCTAATTCTGTTCCTGCTGTTTGTTCAGAAGCTGCACCAATAGAGGTTGTCCCTACACCTGAACCAGAAAAAGCCACATCAGAATCACCAGTCTTTGTCCATGTTCTTACACCTCCACCTTCTCCTATAACCATTCCTTCCTCTCCACCTACCATAAATCCTGTTCTGGATATACCACCCCTTCAAACTCTCTTTCCATCTCAACCTTCTCTCAATGCCACTCTTGAACATACTCCCCCCACCTCTCAAAACAATCCTTGTGATTCTCCTTTTCCAACCTCTGCATCACATGAGCAGCTGCTCCGTGATTGCAACTACACTCCCAAGCCTCGTCCTGAAGCTGAAGTAGTAGTGTTAGATTCTGATACTGAAGCAGAATCTTCTTATAGGTTGGATAGAGAACCTCATCCATATTTCACTTCCAACCCTGCCTTTTCAAAAACCCAAATAAAATCCCGCCCTGTATATCCTATTGGTGTAGTTTTTGAAAACATAAAGAGGAATCTCAGAAGTACCTTTGATACTCTCAGAATTGCTGAAAGTTCTGGATTGAATGATGTTGCTATGCGGAACTTCTGGAGGATCTTTCGCAGAGAATCAGATGCTCTGTTTTTAGAACTTCAGGAAGCCTGTGTAGCTGCTGCCCCACGGCCTCGTGGAATTCTGAGGAATTATGAAGACTTCTGGTTTGCTAGTCTCAAAGGAAGACATCTGTTGGAAGAGAAGCCCTTCTTGGATGAGATGGAACAATTAAGATTGGCTGCTGAAATGGAAGCAAATCCATGCAGGGATATTGTTATCTTTATTCCTCAATATCCTGTTCTGCTCGGAGATTTCAAGACTCTCTTTGACTTTCTAAGGGAAAACCCGTCTGTGAAAGACCCAAGCTTGGTCATTCCAGAAGTTGTTGACCCACCAGTAGTTGAAGGTCCTTCTGCTCCCAGGAATCTAGCTGCCATTCTTCAGGCACTTGAGAATGGAGACTCGGAAATTCCTGCTGCAGAATATGGAGATGCTTCTATGCAAGAAGCAGATGCTGAAGATCATGTTGCTAAAACTGATCCTGTTGAGGAAATCCCTGCAAATGATCTATCTATGGAAGCTGCAGATCAACATGCTATTCCTGTGGTTGAAAGCGGTGAAGCTTCTTCTGATGAATCTTCTCGTCTTGCAAAGACTCTGGAAGAAATTCAGAAAAGATAGGATGAGCAAAGCTCACTCAATGCTGAGTATAGCGCTTTCATGGTGAGGCAAGAAGAACACAACAATATGGTTCAAGAGATGCTGACCAAGATCTTGTCAAGACTAGGGCCATCTTAGATTGAGTCTGTGTTGTTTCTTTCTTTTCGTTGCATCTGTCTTTGTGCATCTGATCTTTCTTATTTTCATGTACTTCTGTACCTGCTGTTTGAACTTTAATGAAATCATCTTCTTCCTCCGTGTGTTTCGTTGGTTTATCTCTGAATCTTTTTTGCTTTTTGATGATATGACAAAAAGGGGGAGAAAGATAAATGATAAATGATTTGATTAAATCTATCAGTTGCTGGGTAAAGCTCCCACATATTTACTAACAAGAACTGCAAGTTCTATATGGTTTAAGTGTTTTGCAGGTATAAAGAAGTGAAGAGAATCTTCAAAGCAAACACAAGAAGCAAAACCATGGAAACTGAAGCATGCTGAGTGCTATCAAGCTTCAGAAATCAGAAGCAAGAAAGAAGATAGAATTTGATCGATATTTGTCTATTTGATCTGACAAAATTCTATTTGCTCTGACACATTATTTTAGCCTATATGGCTCTGATACATATTATGTGTTCAAATATACATTTTATGTTCTGACTCGTTCATGCTGACTTTTGTCGTTTAGTTTTTGTTCTGTAACATTTCAGGATGTAGAGATGCTCAGATGATGCTCTGGTACATTCAACAATGTTCTGATACAAATCTAGCATGAAGTGATGTTGGTAGAAATTCAAAGCTCTGAAGCTATCCGAGGGAAGCAGAAATCAGAAGCTGCGAATGTTCTAAAGATCCAGAAAACTCAAGTTCTGAAGCTGTCCTAAATGGAAGCAGAAATCAGAAGCTGTGAACGTTCAGAAGATAAAAGAAATTCAAGTTCTGAAGCTGTCCTAGATGGAAGCAGGAATCAGAAGCTGTGAGTGTTCTAGGAATCTAAAGAAATTCTAGTTCTGAAGCTGTCCTATGGAAGCAGAAGTCAGAAGCTATGAATTCTCTGAAGACAGAAGCTTATATGATCGTCTCTACCGAAATAATCAGGGAAGTCTTTTATTAAAGTTCTTCGAGTATTTATTTCAGGGGGAGATTATTTATCTCAGGGGGAGATTGTTAATCTCAGGGGGAGACATATTCATATGCTTATGCTATAGCTGTGTAATTTGTCTTTTGCCGTCTGTTCTTTCTGATCGCAAATTCATATCATTTATATATGTTTTTGTCATCATCAAAAAGGGGGAGATTGTTAGAACAAGATTTGTTCTGATCAATTATCTTAGTTTTGATGATAACAATAATATGAATTTTGCTTAAGATAATATGGTACTCTAATCCAATGCAATTTCCTTTTCAGGAAATATATAAAGAGTACGCATAATTCAGCGCTCAGAAGCTTTGTCTCAAAGGGTTCAGCATGCAACATCAGAACATGGTCTGGCAAGACATCAGAAGATGGTCGAAGCAGAATCAGAACATGGGTCTATGGAAGCATCAGAAGAACAAGAGAACAGAAGCACTGAAGTTCTGATGGTATCACGCTCAGAAGCACTTCAAGGTCAGAAGATCAGAAGATGCTATGCACCAAGCTGTTTGACTCTGATGATATTCAAACGTTGTATTCACAAACATCAGATCAGAAGAAAGTACAAGTGGCAAGCTACGCTGACTGACAAAAGGAACGTTAAAAGCTATTAAAGGCTACGTCAGTAGACACAGCGTGAACAAGGCTCGAGGTAGTTGACAAAAGCGTATAACATTAAATGCGATGCTGTACGGAACACGCAAAGCATTAAATGCACTCAACGGTCATCTTCTCCAACGCCTATAAATATGAAGTTCTGATGAGAAGCAAGGTTAACGATCCTGAACAAACAACTCAAATTAACTTGCTGAAACGCTGTTCAAATCAAAGCTCAGAATCTTCATCTTCATCAAAGCTCACTACATTGCTGTTGTAATATATTAGTGAGATTAAGCTTAAACGTTAAGAGAAATATCACAGTTTGTGATTATCGCTTTTAAGAAGCATTTGTAAACTCTTAGAATTGATTACATTAAGTTGTAAGGAACTAGAGTGATCGTGTGGATCAGAATACTCTAGGAAAGTCTTAGGAGTGAACTAAGCAGTTGTAACTAGAGTGATCGTGTGGATCAGTAGACTCTAGAAAAGTCTTAGAGGGTATCTAAGCAGTTGTTCCTGGAGTGATCAGTGTGTGATCAGAAGACTCTGGAAGACTTAGTTGCTGACTAAGTGGAGAACCATTGTAATCCGTGCGATTAGTGGATTAAATCCTCAGTTGAGGTAAATCATCTCTGCGGGGGTGGACTGGAGTAGTTTAGTTAACAACGAACCAGGATAAAAATAACTGTGCAATTTATTTTTATCTGTCAAGTTTTAAAGCTACACTTATTCAAACCCCCCCTTTCTAAGTGTTTTTCTATCCTTCATCAGTTTGGCAAGCCTTTTGCATATTCACCTGTCAAGGGTGGGTGGAAGAAGAAGTCAATTTTTTTTGAACTTCCATATTGGAAGTCGTTGTACGTAAGACATTTCCTGGATGTTATGCATATTGAAAAAAATGTATTTGACAGCGTCATAGGTTCGTTACTCAATATACAAGGAAAGTCTAAGGATGGCCTCAACATAAGGAAGGACATGGTAAACATGGGAATGAGAACTGAATTGGGACCCGTGACGAAAGGAAAACGAACATATCTGCCACCTGCTATTTACACTCTATCTAGAAAGGAGAAGAAAACATTGTGTAAGTTCCTCAGTGAAGTTAAAGTTCCAGAAGGCTACTCTTCAGATATTAGAAGACTTGTGTCCATGAAAGACCTCAAGTTAAAGAGTTTGAAGACGCATGATTGCCATGTTATAATGGAACACTTTTTACCAATAGGTATACGTTCTATTCTGCCAGAAAAAGTAAGAAGCGCAATAACTAAGCTGTGTTTCTTCTTCAAGTCAATTTGCAGTAAGGTGGTCGATCCCGCGATCTTACCAACATTGCAAAAAGAGATAGTTGTTACTTTATGTGATCTTGAAATGTATTTTCCTCCCTCGTTTTTTGACATAATGGTTCATCTAGTCGTTCATCTTGTGAAAGAGACACAATTGTGCGGACCAGCTTATATGAGATGGATGTACCCTGCTGAACGTTATATGAAAATATTAAAAGGGTACGTGAAAAATAGAAGTCGACCGGAGGGTTGTATTGCCGAACGATACGTTGTTGAAGAAGCGGTTGAGTTTTGTACTGAATATCTGTCAAATGTTCAATCAATTGGACTCCCCAAATCTCATATTGTCGGAAAAAAAGAAGGAAAAAGGCTAATTGGAAATAAAGTTGTGACAGTATCAATGGTCGAACGGGATCAAGCGCACTTGTATGTTCTGCACAATGAGATTGAGGTTGAGCCGTATGTTGAAATGCACAAGGTTGTTCTCCGAGATTTAAATCCAAATAGAAATGAGAACTGGATAGTACGAGAGAACAATCGAAGTTTCATACCGTGGTTTAGGGATCATATTTATTCAAAGTATCGTTCAGATCCTGCTTCAGTAACAGAAAGGTTGAGATGTTTAGCCTATGGTCCAAGTGTAATTGTGCTTTCTTATAGCGCATACACAATTAATGGATACACATTTTATACCAAAGAACAGGATGATAAAAGTACTATGCAAAATAGTGGTGTTACCTTGGTAGCTGAAGCAATGCACATATCAAGTGCGAATGACTTAAATCCGAAATTTGCAAATTTGTCATATTTTGGGGTTATCGAGCGCATTTTGGTGTTTGATTACGCGAAGTTTCAAATTCCTGTATTTGGTTGCAAGTGGGTTGAAAATAATAGTGGCATACGAATGGATAAGTCAGGATTTTTGCAAGTGGATCTCAATAGGGTAGGGTACAAAGATGAGCCTTTCATTCTAGCCTCTCAAGCTAAACAAGTGTTCTATGTCAATGATCCGACAAGTACGAAATGGTCTATAGTGCTTTTATCTAACAAAATAGTTGATGCAAACATTGAAGATCAAGGTGATATTGGTGTTGGCATTGAATCTTGTACAAGAAATGATCAAAATGAGAATGAATCGTGTACTAGAAATGATCATAATGAGGGTATTTGGATCAATCCAACCGTCCGCGTTGTTAAGAGACGCGTAGAACACAATCCTACCAAGAAAAGAAAGAGACGTTAGTGATAAAGGTAATAGTATACATATTCCGACAAATTTGCTTTATTCAATTTGTACCGATTTTTTTTTTTTTATAGAGTGGTATCCTTCCTTCCGTGCCGACTAATCCACCCGAAGGGAGTTTTTTAGGCTCCCCCGCGTAGCCTCCGAAAGTTGGTCCTAGGCACCTTCGAACTCAGGACCTCAAGGGGAGCAAACCCATGAGACCCAAGCATCCTCCCACTAGGCCAACCCTCTCGGGTTTCAATTTGTACCGATTGTTTTATTCAATAGTATAGTACTTATTCAATTTTGGTGCATATTCTCGTTTTGTACATAACTTTTGAACCATGTATCCGTTTGTTGACTTCTTTACATGTAACTATACTATTTTGACGATTCCGGAGCTGCTCATGCACTTATCTTTACATTTCGGGACTGTTTTTTTGTCGGTTTTGCTTCTGCCCGTAATCAAAAGTCGGGCTTAGGGTCTGAATTTCGGAAAACCGACTTTATTTTTGAGTCCGTGGGGACTTTTTACCATAGCCATGTAAATTTCGTTCAATTCCGACAACTTTCTTTTTTGACGCTTATTTTGATTTGTACCGATTTCGTTTCCGATTTACTTGTACATGCATGGTTTGACTTCCATTTGACTTGTATAGATTGTTAGCTTAATAGTGTACTAATGTGCTTTAGTTTGTTTGATACAGGTTCAATGGCTCCGGATAGAGATGCTCCACCTGAAAACTCACAAGAAAACTCACAAGAAAGAGATGCTCAAGAAAGAGATGCCACGGATACAAATGCTCCACCTGATACTGAAGCAAAAGAAGTTGCACGAGGCATCACCATTATGAAGGGAATCATTCGACATAGAGACCAAGGATTAGTATACCATTTGGATTGGAATTCTGATAAACAAGCAATTGGTCCTAATTCTGCAAAGTTGACAAGCTATATTGGTACACTTGTTCGTATGCATATTCCGGTCTCCATAGCTAAATGGAATCTGAAAAGCGAAGAGTTGGATGCGAAAAAAAAAGCGATTTGGGACGAGCTTCAGGTATATATCATATATGGTTAATTGTTGTTATTATCTTGACGATAAATTGTTTAAATTACTTATACTAACACACTATGCGTATGTTTTTTTGCAGAGGACTTTTGAGATACCAGATGATCGTAGACGCTACATACTTAGTTTGGCCGGCAAAAGATATAGAGGGTGGAAAGCTTTTTTGACAAACACCTATCTTAATGATAAAGATGGAAACTTTCTTGAAGAGGCACCGGGACGGCCAAAAAAGTATGAGATCTTCATTGATGAAAAAGATTGGGCTGAGTTTGTAAAGCAAAGAGATGAAGATTTTCGGAAAAGGAGTGCCACGAATAGTGCGAGAGCATCCAAACCCGCGTATCCATACAAAAAAGGGCGTTTGGGATATGCACGCTTAGAGGATAAAATTGTAAGTAAATAGAAATATGTTTTAATTAATTGTCTAAATGTGCATGTTTTATTTGACGATTTTATCATTTGTGTCAATGCATAGTTAGAGGAGACTAAAAGTGAGGAAACTTCACTTCCTGTACATGTGTTGTGGAAGGAAGCTCATGTGGGCAAGAATCAAGCTGTCGATCCCGATGTTCAGAGAGTTTATACTGAATGTGTAAGTATAATGCTGTGTCTTTAATTAAATCAAATGTTTTTTAATATATAAATGATTTTTTATCTCCACTAATAATTATTGAAATGTAAATGAATTACAGGAGACCTTGTCGCAATCGGTATCCACCGGTGAGGGGAGCGTACTTAGTAGAGCACTAGATGCTCCTGAGTATCCCGGTCGGGTGAGGGGTAAGGGTCATGGTGTGACTCCAATCTCTTTTTACAAGAGTCCTAGGAGAAGATCAAATCTTACCAATGAAGAAGTGTTGCAAAAGTTGCAGGAATTGCAAGCACAAGTCTCTGAATTGCAAAGAGATAAAGATATGTATATGAGAGAAAAGTGCAACACTTCATCGGTGAAAGAAACTAGTGATAAGGCTAGTATCAACTGTTAAAGGAAATTTCCCGAGGTAATTATAAATTGTTTTCCTTACAAATTGTTCTATTTTATTAATGATAATGACTTTATATTTACTATTGGTTTAGGGCATTTCATCTTGCCAACTGTTATACCCCAAAATTTGCCCACTTCTTTTTTCAGGAAAGTTTCAATATGAAAATTAAGAGTCTCATATAAACATGGATTTTTTCAAAATATCCTGACATATGAAGAACTTGGTTTTCAGAATTTTTCTTACACAGTAACTTGGCTTACAGTGGAATTTATTCTTACGCAAACGCCAAATACTGTTCCTTACTTCACAAATACTATTTATTTATTTTACAGATAAATAGTACTAACACAGTTCATGCAGGGTTAAATCTTTTTGCAGGCGCAAAAACAGGAAACTCACACTGTACTGGTAACAATTGTTTTTGTTTTCCCACTAACTTTTGTGCTATATTCCATTATTTTCAAAATCTTTTCAAATCTATCCTTTCAAATTCAAATCTCAACTTTATTCTATCCATCTCTCTTTTCCCAACAATACCTTACACTTTCTTTCAAATCTCACTACCACTCAAATTTCCTTTTGTACGGAATCACATCATTCCCCAACGTCTCTTTCCTTCTTTCCATTCTATAAATACTTCTCATTCTTCCATAAAATCTCACATCAAATTCTAATTCATTTCTCAAATTTCCACTTCATAATCCATTTTCTCTTCTTCCCTAACAAAAATGGCAAAATGGATAGAGACACTGTCTCTTACAGTCATCACCATTGCTACGGTGATCATGACTTTCTTCTGCCTGCACAGTCCTGAGGAGTGTGGACCTGCAATGGTTATGCTCCCAATCATCTACATGCTATTGTTCATAGCATGGGTCATCAATCGTCATTCTTAAAATTTGCCGTATTTCTTATTTCTTAAATGTACCGTTTATTCGTCGTACTGTTCAATATAGTATGTAATATTTATACTGTCAGTATTAAATGTTGTACTAGTTGTCATAATATTGCTTAATTACTAAGATAATATTTTGTGTATTTTCTGCCAGTCAAATATTTCTATTTCTGTGCATTAAATAATTTTCAGGTTATTATCGGTAATTTTGCCCACATACTGTAAATATCAGTTATTTATTATGTTTCTGTTTTCTAACAAGTCATGTAAATAAATTTTCATGCTTCACACCAAACAAAAACAAAAATAAAAACAAAAAGAAGAAAATTAACTTTGACAGTTGATTTTTTCACTTTAACGGCTGCATCAGTACACGAACAGTCGGTTGACAGACAAACTGCAGACAGTACAATTCTCAGTGATTTGTACAATCAATCAAATCAATCATTCACAATTCAAATTTCCAAGATTTTTGTGTTAGAAGTCTTCTGAATATCACGCGATTAGCAGAAACTCAGCACTGCACAAAAATCAGGTACGCTTAACTGCCTCCTATACAGACAGTCCCTAATCAGGGTTTTTCTTGTTTTAACAGGAGCAACAAGTTTTGAGAGCTCAAATGGATTCTATACACATCCATACATCTCAAAGTGCCATCATACAAATTTTCAAACTTCAATTCACTCAGACGCACCGTCAGCAGCTCAAACAGTCAACAGACGACCCGTTTGACCAGAAAAGTCAACTGACAGTCAAAAATGAAATTTTTTGTCAAAGTCCATATTTTGTCAAAGGATTCAACATTTGATCATTGGATGATCATAATTCATCAAGGAAAGATCAAAAATCAACAAAACCCTAAGATTCAAAATTAGGGTTTTTGCCTGAAAAGTCAACTCAACTTTGACTGATCATAACTCTCTCATCCTTCATCCAAAAAATGTCAACCAAAGCTCATTTTGAAGGAAATTCAATTATCTTTCAAATGCAATTGATCCCATGGTCATAGCATTCACCATTTGAAAAATATGGCCAAAGACATTACAGGTCATTTTCAAAGTCAACAAAAAGACACTTTTTTCAAAAGGACACACAAGGAGAACCAAAAATCATTTTGACATGAGACCAAAGACATTGGTTAGAGGACTCTTTGAGGTTTCCAAAAAGTGCAAGATCTCCTTCATATGACAAAAATTGAAGGATTTACACCTTGTTGAAGTTGGATAAATTTTGGGAAAATGCATGAAATCAACATTGCTCAAAAATGTTTTTTTTCCAAAAGATGCCAAGTTTTTGTGGTCCAAACATCTTTGCCATGTTACTATGGGCCTCCCACGACCAAGACAAAGCCCACATCTATATTATCCATTTTTGACATAATTTTATCTTATTTTAAGATTAAAATTAAAGGAAATTGCATGGATAATTGATGGCTTGATCTCCAAGTATGACACACCTCCAAAGTCTTCATTTTTCTGCAGAAAATTGATGCCCAAGACAAGAGCATTGAATGGAGTCAAGCTTGGTCAACAATTCAAAGATTTTTAATATTTTAAAAATCAAACTTTCAACAAAGACAACAAAGCTTCTTGCTTCACTTCCAAGCAGCCTTTGGGCTATAAAAGAAGCATCATACTTCAGCAAAAGGAGAGACACGAATTAGAACAAGAGCATAGCCATCTTTATCATAAAATTCTCCAAAAAATACATACACTTTGTAATTTTCCAATTCTATATTTCAATCAATATTAATACAAACAAAGCTTTCCAATCATCTTCTCAAACAACATAGAGTAAGATTGAACTCATAATATAGTCCCATGAGAGTCGTATAGTGCACATAAAGTTCTTCATGTACATATGCCCTTTACTTTCGTTTTCTTATATGCAATCAATTTCCATGTAAACTAACCATCTTAATATGTTCATGAGGTCCTATATGAGTGATCTGGGCTTTAACATGAGAGTTCCCACGTGAGAATCACCCCATACCATTAACACGAGCTCATGAGTGTTCATACTTGAATCTCTTCGAATCCATGGCTACAGACCTCAAATTGCAAAACTAATACCACCATCGTGTTCAGGAGGTGATTTTAAGGGATCTGGGTCACTTTCATTCATTGCTAACGCTTGTTTTTTGCAGGTTCAGAAGTTATCAAAAACTGCATATTTTATCGTTCAAATAAGGGAGGTTAAAAACCCCCGCTATTTGAGTCCAAAAACCACACTTCTGGAGGTTGAAGACGACCACGCGTCCCAGCGTGGTTCGTCAGCCCCAGCTTTGACTTTTCAGCGTGCCTGCGTGGCCCTTTCCACGTTTCTCATTCGCTGGTCAACCAGCATGGGTCCCAGTCAGAGAATCTGAATTCTCCTTGAATTCAGTACATGCTCCCCACACTCATATCATGCGCCTCCAAATCTGAACCACATGATCAATCAAGCCAGCTCATCCAATGATCATAACACACAGCCCACACCATGCACCTTCATCAAATTCCACACTTGATAAGTATCCTTTTTATATTTTCTATTTTATTTTATTTTTATTGCAAAAATAATTAAAAATAGTTAAAAACTTCCAAAAATTCCACAAAAAATATTTTAAACTTCTAAAATAATATATTATTTTATGAAACAAAAATATTTTATTTTTCTTCAAAATTTCAATATTTTTCATAATTAATTAGTATGTATTTGTATATTTGCTTATTAATTATTTTAATTAGTCAAAAAAAATCATAAAAAAAATTGTTCTTTGTGTTAAATATTGTTTATATATCATAAACTAATTTTGTACATATTTAGGATAATTTTCTCTTTAAGTTTTAATTATTTGTGTAATTATTTGCATAATTATGTTTTGATTAACTTAAAATATCCAAAAACAAATTTCAAAAATTCCAAAAAAATTAGTTTTGTTCTAAAATCAATTAACAAACCTTTTGTACATATTTTTAAACTTACTTGCTAGGTTTAATCATATTTCCGTCTTTTCTTTATTTTAAATTAATTAATAATGCATTAATTATATTTAAAATAAATCACAAAAATACAAAAATATGCCTTTTATTTCTTGCAATTTAAAATTCCTAGATAAATGTATAGGATGTCAAATTCATGTAAATAGGCTAGTTTACATTTCCCGCACAATCGATGTAATAGCGTAGATTTACTTTCTGCACTTTACATTTCCGCATTTTAATTTCCAGCACCCATATAAACTGCGTGTATGTCAAAGATAAAACTGAACCGTCAGATCACTAACTTCAAAGATAAATATCTGAATTCAATCACAATCACATTTGCACCTCCTAGGGTAACCCCTTTTCACTCTTTTCAAAATCAAAGTTACATTTCTACTGTTTCGAGTACAAAATCGAACCTTTTGTTTATATCCGACGAATGGATAGATTTTTAAAGGGAACAAGGATAAAGACCTTATAAATCAGGGTAGACCTCCTAGTTTGCTTGCTCAAAATCAAAACAAACAAAATTCTCATACACTGTTGTTTTTTCAAAACAAATTTTCCAAAAGACAATATTTTGTATACATCCAAACACGGATCATTACAAAATTAACGATCTTTTCAAAACATCTTTCGAAAGATAAACAAGCATTTGTATATATCCGCACAAGGATCATTACAAATTCTATTTGCAAAGGTATTTCAAAAACACAGGTAAAGCATTCCGAATCAATTGAAAAGTAAAGCAAATGAGCTAAGCAAACTAAAGAGCCCATGGATAACCATGGATACAAAGGGTGCTAACACCTTCCCTTTGTATAACCTACCCCCTTACCCAGAATCTCTCAAAGGTCTTTTTTCTGTTTCTTTTATAAACCTTTCCTTCATTGGATAAAATAAAAGGTCGGTGGCGACTCTGTAAACTTTTTCAAAAGTGACGCGAAAGCGTCCGATCGACAAAAAAGAGTCAGTTCACGTATCCCACCCACGGAGGGGTATGGCCCGAAAGGACGGTCCACAGAACTGGCGACTCTGCTGGGGAATACAAATTCAAAATGTTTTCAAAAGGGGTTACCTTTAGAGTATAGATCATTTCGATGTTTTCAATTGTTTGATCTGATTGCTTTACTTTTCACAGGTTTGCTTGGGTACTTTGCTTGTGTGAAAGATTCTAACCCGAATCTCGAGATACCTTAAGTATATGACAATAGACCAAGGAAACTGTACGGCATGTACCGATACGGTTGATCTGGTAGTCATCGTTAGTGTGATACTTTGGTTTATACTGATGTCCCTTGAAAGCGATCAAGGAGTATATTAGGCTTCCGAAGTGTCATTAACACTAATTTGTCTTAGAACCTTTTAGTTGAACTTGACTTGTGGCCTATTAAGTGGCTAGCTTTGAAATTGATCGAAGCTAGTTATCCTCGAGGAATATTCTTGATCGGCCGTCCGAGCGCCGTATTGAGATGTTGTCTCCAAGGATCATAGAACCCGAATACTATTCTAGGACAGGTTTTCAACCAACTCAACTTCAGAGGGGAGGGTATCACCTATCAACCTCATGCAAGCCTTTAAACCTAAGGCTATTGTTTGATTTGTTTTTGTGTGCCACATGTTTGCATCATAAACACATCATTTTTCACTACACATTTCAAGGATCAAAGAGTTTACTTTTGTTTTTGCAGGTAATGGCTCCCGCCACCAGAGATTACATCCGAATCAATATCTCAACGGTGCCATCTGAACTCAAAGTCTTGGTAGCAGAATTCCCCAGGAATGCTCAATTCACTGAAAAGCATGGTCACCTACTCCATTTGGTTACCTCAAAGTTTGAAGAAGACATGATACGGGTCCTGTTCCAGTTCTTCGACCCTGAACATCATTGCTTCACATTTCCTGATTACCAGTTGGTACCCACTTTGGAAGAATTCTCTGAATTAATTGGATTACCAATCCGAGATCAATTACCTTTCACTGGTTTAGAAAGAAAACCAAAACCTGAAGTCATTGCTGCTGCTTTACATCTGCAAAAGTCAGAAATCAAATCCAATTGGGAAACAAAGAGTGGAGTTGAGGGTTTGCTTGCCAAATTCTTACTGGAAAAGGCTCGACTACTGCTAGAAAACAAAAGTTATCCAGCTTTTGAAGAAGTTATGGCTCTTTTGATCTATGGGTTGGTTTTGTTCCCTAATTCCGACCAGTTCATAAGTGTACACATCATCAACCTTTTCCTAATTCGCAACCCGGTACCAACATTGCTGGGAGACATCCTACACTCTCTACACACTCGTACCACGAAGAAGCGAGGAACTCTCATGTGCTGTATACCACTGCTGGCTAGGTGGTTTACATGTCATCTTCCCCGATCAGTACTGAGAAATGAACAAAGAGCACAATGGTCTTACAGAATCATGTCTTTATCTCATTCAGATATCCGATGGAACAACTTCTTTCAAAGAGACATTACTATCATTGATCATTGTGGAGAATACCCTAATGTGCCACTCCTTGGCATTAAAGGAGGTATCACTTACAATCCCTCTCTAGCTCTACGCCAATTCGGATATGCAAGAAGCAACGGTCCTCATGACATGATTATCCGTGGCATTGTGTTTGATTACGAGAATGATTCTCACAGACACCGACGAAGATTCATACAGGCTTGGGACAGTGTCTATAGAATAGAAAGCAAAACTCTGGGGCAATGGAATTCTATTCCTATGGAACTTTACCTCAGATGGGTGCGTACTCATGCTCAAAAACTCATGATGCCCTATCCCGCTGTTCTACCTGTGACTATCGAATCAGAAGTCGAAGGTTACGAACCTCAAGTTATTCTACACCCGGATATGCCAACTGACTTGGAAGAGTTGCAAAAATCCTGGGTTCAACTCAAAGAGGAAAGAGACACCTTCAAAGAACACTGTCAGGGAAGGCTATTCGAGCTCACCAGACAGCTTCAAGAAGAACAAAGA